>NC_083494.1:15329014-15630795 GCF_905332965.1 Bombus pascuorum | reverse complement strand
ACAAAAAAAGCTGAGCACAATTTTCTATGCTTCACTTCCGCGATAAACGACCCCCATTTTCGGCTTCAACAACCTTAAAAAGTGTCATTCCAGCTGAATGATTGCAGTCCAGATACTATAGTAAAGCCTTCAGTTCTTTTGCATTACTTACTTTTGTATTAATAGCAGTAAAACAAATGGATCGTCAATACCCAAAGTGTTACAAAATTGTGTTGTTTGACTATTTAGTATCAATTGTGGTGATACCACTGACACATCTGTACAATCAGGATTATATGATTTTACAGTTTGTGTAAAATTCAATGGAATTTGTAAATCACAGTTAAATTTTTTAAAAACTATTGCTTTCTCTTCTATGGTTGGTGTAAATACCCATCTAGTATTACCATATTGTCCAGGCATATAGTGAATGCCACTTTTGACACTTAATAAATGATTTGTTAAATATAATATTGTTAACCATTCTAAGTCATAATGTAATTTCAGTGGTAAATCTGAATTATGTTTTATTTCAAGTACTTGAAGAAATTTTCTTTTTGGAAGACATTTATCTAGAGCTAAAAATTTGGTTACTCTTGTTCCTCCTTTTTCAGGAACAAGAGCTGCAAATTTACAGTGTAAATGAGCAGAAAACCAATAGCTGGGATAATGATGTTCTAAAAGTTCCATACTTGGTGGACTACCAAGTATGTTATTCTTGATATCATTTCTATAACAAAACAATAATCTATTGTAAACACTCATATATTAAAAAATTAATATATTTTACATAAGTGGCTTTTATTATCTTACTTGAAAAAAGGTTTTTCTTTTAATAAAACATTTTCATCTCCATATCTAGTTATGCCTGATGGCCAATCATGTGACAAGAAAATATCAATATTACCAGTAAGCTGTAAATGATACAAATCATAAACAAAATGAATAATAATGAACATAGAACAATAATGAATAACAAAATAAAAAATAATGTGATAAACGAAAAATTTATTATATGTCCAAAATATGAAACAGCAGGTATTACCAATGTATTACCTGTTTTAATCTAAATATCTCTAAATTTCTAATATGATATACACTTCTGATCGTGTTTTCATTATATGGTGGTTTTTCATAATGTCCCTGCATCCAGTGTTGACTTTTATATATACCTGATAATCCTGCAATTCTAATACCACCTATTGTTATTACACTAGCATATCCTAAATAATAAATATTAGGAGCTACCCAACCACCATATGGTAGTTCTTGAAGATAATTAGATGCTTCATGATTTCCTCCAATAAATATTGTTAACACAGGAGCAACTTTTTCGCCAGAATAATATCTATAAAATTTTTAAGTACTTGTACTTAACATATAACAACAACATATAATAACATATTGGATTGACAACTCACTTATAAAAGGTGCGCATGTCTTTATATTTATCAGATACTGCCATACATTTTAAATCACTCAAATTTCTTGTTGCTTGGAAATCTCCACAACAAATAAGTAAATCTATTTTTTCCCCATTAACTTTTTCCATTTCTTGGATAGTCTCGTAAATAATATCTAATTCACCGTGTGCACAACCTTCTACAGCAATTCTCATCTTTTTCTTATATATTATCACATTCACGTATTTCTCACTCAATTATATAATTAAAATTGATAAAAAGTTTCAAAACATTAAAATAAACACTAATTTGACAATTTTTAGCTATATAGCCATTTTGTAATTCAACATTCATGTTACCATAGATACGATAGTACCATGAAGTTCGTCTAAACATAAAGTACATAAGTCATAGAATCGAAATACATACATACATTGAATGGTTGCTGCTTATATGTAAGACAATAAGAAAATTAGAACCAATAAATTAAAGATATATAGTTATGTTTAATGCGTAGTGTGGTGCATTTATATCAATTATGAGTTTAATTTTTTCTACTGAAGAAGGATGGATAATATCTCATTTAAAATATCTTAATAATATTTATACAAACGTAAAAAATAATAACGCACAGTGTAAACTAATTTTTGATGAAATTTTATTTGAAATAAATTCTCAATACTTACGACAAAATCAAACAACTCAATCTGAACAACAAGAAGGAATTTCATTAAAAAGTAAAACTAGGAAAAGAAAGCGATCAAAACTTTTGCCAGACGCAGATTTAAAAGAAGTATGTAATAAAAAAACAAGGAGTTTAATAGTTTAATCATTAAACAAAATAGTTATAATCATTATAATAATCTATTTCGTAGATAAATTATATCAAGAAAACATTTAGCAAAATAATTTCAATTGTAAAAACAGAGGGATTAATTTCTACTAATATATTATCTGATAATAATGAGGCAGCACGCTTGGCATCACAAAAATTTTATCAGGATACATTTTGCAATGAAGAGGAAAATTTTTATGGGTGCAATGATATGGATGTAGCTATTACGTCAGAATTAAAGGAGAAGAGATATGTTTTCCCTCAAAAATGTAAATTTTATTGCTATGATGTAAGAGACATTGCAAACAAGCTGGGCCTAAACAACCAATATGATTTTATATTGTTGGATCCTCCTTGGTGGAACAAGTCTATAAGAAGGAAAAAAAACAAATATTCAGAAGCTAGGTGATCTTGTATGGTTCAATATAAGCCATTATAAAAGAAAGATCTCTGAACAATTTAATGAGAACAAGTACTTTGATAATAGTATAAGTTTTTCTTGTTCTCAATTTTGTGAGCATATGGGTAAATAAGATTTTAGATGCAACTTATCATCATAAAAAGAAACTCATGTTGAATAGTACTGATGATAGATTTTATTTTTGTTACATTAATCAATTGTATTTTTTATAAGTAAAAATATTTCAATTCTTAATAGCAATTTGCTGCAAAAACAATATTTTACATAATGTGCAAATTATGTCTTATATTTTTCTTTGTTAAACAGCTATAAAATGATGTACAATGAAGAGTTGGCTAAGATACCAATTGGCAAATTATTATGTTCAAATGGGCTTGTAGCAATATGGTGCACTAATGCTCCAAGTCATTTGCATAGCATCTTTAATGACATATTTCCATCGTGGGGAGTTACATACAGAGCAAAATGGTATTGGGTTAAAGTAAGTATATAATGTAGCCCAATTTTATAAATTATTAAAAGTGTCAGTTATATTATAAATTATGCTTCACTCCACTTATATTTTAGATTACTCAAGGAGGAAATACAATATGTAATTTTAATTCTGCTCTTGGTAAACAACCTTATGAATTGCTAGTTCTGGGATCTGTAGTAAATGGAAATGAAATAAACATTCCTAGTGGTAAACTACTAATAAGTGTACCAAGTGCTGTACATTCCCATAAACCACCACTTACAGGTAAAAATTATATGTCAATAATAATTTATGTTGAAAAAATTAATGAAGGTATATAAAAATATTATTTTAAATTGTAGAAGTTATGAGAGAATATCTTCCAAATGAACCAAAATGTTTAGAAATATTTGCTAGATACCTACTTCCTAAATGGACAAGTTGGGGTCTTGAAGTATTGAAGTTTCAACACTTATCGTTATATACAATGATAGAAGAAACAAAAGAAACTCAAAACAACACTAACACAGTTGTAAATAAATTGATTAATTAGTATTAAATTAGGAAAGAAAAAATATTTCAATACTATTGTTTTCTTTATTGCACTTATTTTATTATCATAAATTAGTCATGTTTTAATAACGATGAAGTAACAGTATTATAAAGTGCCATTTACATGCTCGCTAAGACCATTTTTTACTGAATTACGATAACCATGTGGATTCATTGTTTGCCACCTCCAAAAATCCTCACCTATATCAAAAAATACTTAGAAAGAAATCTTATTTAATATGAAAATATAGTGGAAATGTTATTTCACTTACACATCCGTTCGACATTAAATTTAGTCCTCCATTCTAATTCTTTTTCTGCTAAATCTGTATTGGCATACATAGAAACAATATCACCATCTCTTCTGTCTTTTATAACATATGGCACTGTTGTTCCTGTGACATTCTCAAAAATTTTAATCAGTTCAAGTACAGATACACCTTTACCAGTACCTAAATTATAAATTTTTAGCCTCAAATGTCGTTTGTGTAAAGCATTTAAAGCTGCTACATGACCAGCAGCTAAATCCATAACGTGAATATAATCACGTATACCTATAAAATATATATTTTCGAAATTTTTTATTTCAAACAATATATGCCTTTAATGTTGCATAAGAGAAAATAAAAAATTTATTTGTACCTGTACCATCTTTTGTAGGATAATCACCACCAAAAATGATGAGTTCAGGTTTATGTCTTAAAGCTACTTGTGCTATATAAGGCATTAAATTTGTAAATGACTTTGTAGGATCTTCTCCAATCAAACCACTTTGATGAGCACCTACTGGGTTAAAGTATCTTAGAGAAATGATATTCCAATTCTGTTAAATAAAAATCAAGATTTTATATATATTTTGCTCAAAATTTTGATTGCTAGTAAAATTTTAAATAGATTAATTTTTCCGATATTTTCGAATTATTTAAAATTCACCTTTTCAGCTCTCGATATATCTTTAAGCATTTCTTCAATAAAGTATTTTGTTCTACCATATACATTTGTAATATTTCCCGTCGGGTGTTCTTCCGTAATTGGAAGGACGTTTGGTTCTCCATACACGGTACAAGAACTGCTAAACACTAATTGGAAACACCCAGCAGCTTTCATTACCTTGTAAAAAGATTAAGTTTATTCTTTTTTATAATGTGAAAAACATTGTGCACATAAAGACTTACTCAATTACATTTTACCTCTAACAAATTGATGGCACCGATAATATTATTCCGATAATAATGAAGTGGAATTTGCATTGATTCACCAACCGCCTTTATTGCCGCAAAATGAATTACACAATCTATTTTGTGCTAAAATTTAAGATATAACATGATTTTAAAAATATCATAAAAATGTTTAAGGTAATTCTTTTCTTAAGTTATATTTTGTACCTTTTTAAAAACTGTTTCAAGTTTATCACGATCGATGAGATCGCAATTGTAAAATGTAACTTTCTTCCCTGTAATTTGTTCCACTCTTTTAAGAGCTGCGGATTCACCGCTACTTTCAGTAACACTATTAGCAAAATTATCTATTGCAACCACATCATATCCACTCTCCAAAAGTTCGACAATACAGTGACTTCCGATGTAACCAGCTCCTCCGGTTACGAAAATAGTTCTCCAATCTTTGGCCATGCTGCTATTAAAAAATTATTATAAAAATAATACAGTATATGTTTTCTGAAACATCTTACAATAACTCTATAAAAATTATTATGCTTAGATCTGTAAGTTATTAATCGTGTTAAAAAATTTGTCAAACTGAACCATTATGCGTAATTATGATCTTTTTCTACAATCACCTAATAATATTTGTATTCAATTTAAGTATTTTCATTTTATATATTTCATAAACTAGATTTATGCAAACGAAAGTAGTAAATATATATGTACATGTTGATAGTTTGTAATGCTAAGCAAAGTTCATACACAGCGTTTCGGACATTCAACTGCATCGAACTGAGTTCAAGGTCATTAAAATATACGATAAATTACTATAATTATGATATATATATATATATATATAGTTTCATCACTTGTATTAATTTTGTATTGTATCATCATGTATTAGTTTTGTTAATCACTGGATAAAGATAGTAAATATTCAGAATTCAACTGCTGAATTTAACGGTACTGTATAGAATCAGACGCTTCCAACACATTAAGAACATTACATTAATTTGCACAATAAAAATACGGATAAAGAAAATTCGATTCTGTATTATTATTTTTTACATACATAAATTAAATATAAAAATAAGAAATATCCGTAAAAATATCATTTTCGTATATAAAATTTAAGCGTAATGAATACAAGAGAAGAACTTCTTTTATATTTAGTTTATAATATTAATAATTACATAAAATGTCTATTCTGCAATGTATTATGTGTACAAGATATATAACAACATTTTCTTTTACCTTATACTATAGATTAAGATATAAAAATTGTATAAAGTATATGTTCCGAATTAATATTCAAATATAAAAAATAAATACTTTTATCAAATTAAAAGCGAGATAAAGGTACATAAAAATACATTGTACTTTTAAAAATATTAATTATTACCTCAGTAAAGTAAAATTATAAATAATGAATACGTCAAACCAATACAGAAAGATCTGTGGACACGCCGCGTAATCACTGACTCTACCTTGACGACTTGCCTCCTCTTCGGATATAAGAAAGTAGAGTTTAGTATGTTCGTGGAACGCGAGACATCCCCTCTTCTACAATACTATCGTACGAATTATCGTACATATACAGAAATATGCACACTACACAGTTCGACCCTCTGAAGTCCTTGCTTTCAGCAACAAGTTCTTCCTTTCACACAGATACTGCTCACCTATTCACTTACCTTCTTTACGAGAATGGGGGGAATGATGGGTCATATACAAGCTACACAGTTACTGCTTACATCATCAGACAATTTTTAACAGATTGATTCATTAAAATATAATGTAATTAAGTAACAATAGTTTTTATCGTGAATATTTCAATGAAATTAAATTTATGGAAGAGATTAATTAAATAAAAATAATTATAAAATTAAATAAAAATAATTATAAAATTAAATAAAAATAATTATAAAATTAAATAAAAAATGTCATTTACAAATTTAATAAATTCCTTAATCAATCATATACATATATCAAACATAACAATATCCATTCATTGTATTGTTAAAACTTGGATTAACTTATGTAATAACTCCTTTTGTTCAGCATTTAAATAAGTCCACAATTCACCTTCTAATTCAAGCAATGCTTGATAATCATGTGACTGACATGCTAATACTAATGATTGTAACAATAATAGTTCGTCTTCACACATATTAAAATCTGCAATTTATTTTTTATTAGTCAGCTTGTAGCTATTTAAATGATTGAAAAAGAAGGATATTAGAACACTTGCCATTATTTGTACTTTCTTCTACCCATGCATATTTTTCCAACACCTGTGCTAGAGAAGGTGCTAGTCTTTGTGGTGATGGTTGAAGTATAAGTAATAAAAGCACTCTAGTTACCTCGCACCTATGTATTAATACAATTACTAAATAATGAATTCATTATTTTGCAAACTTTCCAAAAAATATTATTTTAGATTGTATCTAATACCTGTGTAATATAACACTATAATTGCCTCTTGCACCAGCATTAATATAACTCTCAACAAATTCAACAAAATCATTTAGAATTTGTAAAGCAGATACATAATCACCTGATCAAATATTTGATATTTAATTATTATAGCTGATTATAATTATTTTAATAAATATTTACCTTGTTTAATATGATAGGATATTAATGTATTAATAGCTTTTATAGTTGGGAAAATATCAATAGCTTTACGTAATTGTTGTATACCAGCTGGAGTAGAACCTAAGGCTAATGCTAGCTCTAGTGCTAATCCAGCTGACATGGTATTGAATCCTGGTTGATTATGGCAACGTGCTAAAGCATGACCAAAACAACTTATTGATGCCTAACATAAAAAATTGTAACTTTAATATTTAATACACTTATACTGCTAATGGTTAATTTAAGTTGCAAAACTAATAAACCTGTGTATTTTCCTGTCCTATAGAAGGGCATCCTATATCCTTGTCTTTCTTATCGGCCACAAGAAATTCTCGACCAGCTTTTATTAAATAATTTAATTCAGAAAAGATATTCTCTAGTGTTTCTTGACACCTGGCAGCATCTAATAAACATAAACCTGCATATTGCCACAACTCCTTTTGTTCACATTCAATTGCTAATGTCCCTAAATAATAATGAAAAATATTAATAAAATTATCATTCTCTTACACATCATAAAATTTCCATGTAACGTACCAAATTGATCACTTGCTTCAGCAACATTTGGTTTTCTTAGAAACCGTCTAAAATTAAATTATTAATAATTATAATAATGATTTTATTATAGGAAAGACTAGATCATTCTATAAAAGTAATAATATGAATAACAAAATACTTACTTCCTAAGTTTGTTAGATATATTATGATACTTCGTTAAAAAGTCTAATGAATCTCCCATTATTTTTCTTTGATTTAAATGTACTGTTTTCCTGATTAACTTTTATTTGTACATTCTTTATTTATTTATATACTTACTCTAAACAATAAACATCTTTTTTTATACAAAATAATTTTTCAATATATAATACTAAATGCAAAATATTATATTAAGTAACTGAATTGCTTCCATTTCATTCAATATTACCTAGTATTACTTAATCATATCTTTATTTTCCGAATTAAATAATATGTAATTAATAATTTTATATGTGTTAATAGTAAATCAAATTATATAAAGTATTAAATTAATTTTGCTATTATAAATGTACTTGTTTAGTCATCCTATGTGTACATATTTTATTAATTGGTGTGATGTAGTTTGTAGTGAACTTTGGTATAGATGGTGACGATCGACGGTGTAGTAGGTATATACTTGCATATAGTGAACCATTAGTAGCGCCAATGCGTGACTATATGTTACGTATGCATTTATGTATTTTTATTATACAAAAAAGTTAATATTGTTTGATAAATACCTTTCACATAAACTGAATTTTGGTATTATGACAATATTTATAATTAATTATAATTCAAATTAAATTTTGCGTTACTTAGAAATGCCTAACAAGACGAACTTAGTAATTGTCAACAACGTTTACCGTAATTACATTATAAAGTACAATACAATTGATAGAATATAATTATAATTAACAGTTTCTAAAAAATCAGATAGTATTTGGTATTTAAAATTTAATTACATTTAAGATACATGTCATTAAAGAAATGTTTAATGTTTCAGGGACATAAAGATATTAAATTATATATCTATTCAACATTGATACTGTAATGTAAACAAACGTTATCAGACATAGCTATATATATTAAGAAGTTTAGAGAGTGTCGACAAGAATGTGCAAAATTACATTTCCAAGTAATAAAGTGTGCTATACAGCAATATCATAGTTGAAGTTTTTGTATGCGTAGAGTTAATAACTCACATTTTCTTTTAAAAAACGTTAACAAGACTAAAGGTTTCTCTAAAGGATGCATGGAATTATTGAACTAATTTTGAACAGTGCTTTATTATGGATATCTTTACAAGTTACTTGGAGTATCTTGATAAGTGTTTTTTATAACTTTTGCATACCATGGATTGTTTGGGGTTCTCTCATTATCGCAGTTGGACTAAAAATAGCCAGGATTCCACCACCAAATTTAAGCATTGTGCAAGAAGTGCTTGGTGTAAATCCTCTTTCATTGAAAAAAGATAATACCATGTCCAAAGAACATGGTAATGGAGAACAATATTGCATGCGAGTGGTGGCTCATCGTGGTGGAGGATATGATTTTCCTGAGAACAGCTTAACAGCCTTTCGTAATGTAAAATCTTATATATAATAATGGTTTTTGTTTTTCATTAGACAATTGTTCCAGTAAAAGATAACAAATTCATTTGTTTTTTATTAACTACTTTGAAATATTAGATATCTTATAACAAAAACAATTTTATATATTATTCTATAATGTAAACATGAATACTAATATAGTAGTTACTAACAAAAAATGTATTACTTCAGTGAAAACAATATATTTTTTAGTTTATCTTTTATAAATTAAATTATATATAAGACATTGATCAGTTGTAAAATATTTTATAGAGCAAAGAAAGAGGGTGTACTGCTGTTGAACTTGATTTATGTCTTACAAAAGATAATGTGCCCATAATATTTCATGATTTAACAATTGATAGAGTTACTGGAAAAACTGGTAATGTTAAGGATATGACTTGGGATCAATTAAAACAATTAGATATTGCCCATAATCATCCACTTAAGTAAATAAAACATTATATATTCTTTTATTACAAAATATTATTAAAATTATATTTAAATGCAATTTCTTTTTATGTATTACAGAGATAAATTTATTGAAGGTGAAAAAATTCCATTACTTTGTGAGGCTATAGAAACTTGTTTATCAAATGAACAAAGAATAATTATTGATATAAAAGAATCAAGAATGGAGATTGTGCAAGTAATTTTAGATACATATAAAAAGTATCCAAAGTTGTATCAAAGAGCAATTGTATCCAGTTTTAATCCTATTATTGTATATATGGTAAAAACATATGTTAAAAAGGATAATATCAAAATGACTGTTATTGATTATGGGTGTGTCAAATAACTTTATTATTACAGATTAGAAGAAAAGAACCTCGAATTGTAGCAGGTCTTGCATGGAGACCACATTATTTTTCAAGAGTGTCATATTCAGGTTCAGATGGTCCAGGTCCAACAAAATATAACAATCCATTTAAACATATAGCAGTTTGCTTATTCGACCATATTTATGCATGGATGTTCCACTGTTTTATATATTATATTGTGGGTGTATCTACTCTATTATTGCATAAAGATGTACTGAATCAGTATGTATTTAGATATTCAGTTCCAAACATCATATTAAGTAATTATGTGTAGTTATTGTAGAAAACACAATATCCTACTCATATTCATATATATATATATATATATACACACACACATATATATTATATATATCTATTTTAGGTATATTATAAGAAAATGGTATAATCGTGATATTCGTATAATGGCATGGACGGTGAACCTACCATCAGAGAAATTACATTTTTCCCGGCTATTTAAAGTTACATATTTGACGGATACATTGTTAGTTGAAAAAGATATGTAATAATATATCATATATTCTATATGTCCTAAATGAGCATATTTTATACTACTGACGTATTATCACTACATTAAATAATAATCTAGTCTATTCATCAAAATGATGAATCTTATTTATATCTTTTTTTGTAAAAAAATTAATGTTTATTTTGTTAAGTAAATTAGCAAAAAGAAGAAAACAATCGAAATTTTCTGAGAAAAGTTTATTAGTCAACATACTACTCTTTTGACATATATATTTATTTTGTATGCTTGTCTCATACTTTTAAAATTTACATTTAAAGTAGACTTAAAAAGATGTATATCATAATATTGAAAAACTGAGGATTCATACATTTTTTAATTTTTGTAAAAAGTTACTTTAATGTTGCCATAATTGTACATTATTTTTACATATTACATTTACACTACATATTTTATTATAATTAATATCAACACCTTATAAATATTTAATAATTATGGACGGAAATATATATTGTGTAATTATTTACGATGAAATTTCAGAGAATAATAATTGTAATGAATAAATTTACTACACAATAGTAGTAAGCTTACTTTTGCGGGATTCCATACCTTGAATAAGTCCCGTTAATAAATCTTCCATTTCTGTGGTAGCACGTTTCAATTTGCAATTGTCACTAGCAACATAGGAATCTAAAGCAAACATTTATGTAAAAATATTGATATAAAGTAGCATGTATTATTTATAGTATAGTAATTTACCGTCAAGTAAACGATCGTCTGTAACCATATTCTGTAATCTATCTAGTATGTCATTTAGATCACCTTGAATATTTTGCAAACTACTATGTTGTGAATGTTTATCAGGTCTTTGTAAAGATGATGGTGTATTATCTCTGTGAATACCTATAAGAGAATCAGATATTGGTAAAGACGATTCATTTTCAGTGTTAGCTGTCATAGTTTTCATTGGATATTCTTCTTTACTATCCGAATTGTTAGAACCCAACCATTGAGAAAAACCACTATCGGATGGGTTCATTTCTAATTTCTTTGTACCTAATAATGAGAAGTTAAATTAAATATACATAAATAAATAAAGTTGCAAATCATTTAGCGTTCTACAAGATATTTCATTTTTCGAAATATAATAAAACAATAATACAACATACCTCCGATCCATGTACTTAATTCTATTTGAGTAGGTTCCAATACATTACTGAATCCTAAGCTTGTAGATGCTTCTGCAGAATCAATAATAACATCGTGATTTTGTTTATTGACATAATCTCCAGTTGGATTAAAATCGTTTGATTGTAATATATCTGTATCATTCACATTTGAAATTTGTTCTACATTTTCTTGTCGAATAATTGGACTCAATTCAAAATTTATAGACAAAGGTGTTAATCTTGATGGAAGAGGCGGAACCATTGGTGTACTTTGCATATAATTAATTACTCGAGGCATACAAATTTTATCAGTAAACAAACATTTCTGTAAAAAATTAAAGAAACATTCATGTTATTTCATTAGATCTCAATAATAATATCATTTATTAAATATACAATATACTTTTAATAGCTTTAGACGTTGTAATTGCGATTCGATTGTAACTCTATGACGCTGAAGTCTTTCCGCTTTAGTGCCCTGTATATCAAGTAACTCAATTTGTAATTGTTTATTTTCTTCTTCCAAATGAGTAATTATACTTTGTAGTTCTTTTTGGGGATCATTTAAAACTCGTCTTTTCATTGTACTTCTTACTGATTCACAATCCGTATGTGTTATTTCATTACTACAACAGATATTTAAAAAGAAAGATATGGAATTTATAAAATATATTTATATATAGTAATATTGTCTCAGACTACAACCTTATATGTGGAATTTGATCATCAATATTTAACTCGATGGATCTAGCAGGACATAATCTCAATTTGTTTCTTATTAATTCAATAACTAATTTTGTTAATTCTCGATTAGAAGTCTGAAAAAACATTATGCATAACATTTTATACAAAGATAATTAAATATATTAACATAATCACAGATTTGAGACTTTTACAGTCTAATATCATACAATTTTTAAAATAAAGACTTCTGTATATAAGCTGTGTTTTTATGAAAGACATGTTCCAACGTTTTACTAAGATTGCAACATCAGTGTATTTGACCTCTGATGAAACTAGGTGTAATGCTGGTGAAACATTGAAACATATCTTCCATGAAGAAATAACTCATAACTGAAGGCTTGAATTTTATAAATTGTACCTTGGTACAAAATTCACGAACTGGATGCTTCAATTTATGTTTTCCAGATATTTTGTCATATAAGAAACAGTGTTGACATTGATGATATGTTGCACATTTTAGACATGTATAACGTGGTCCCTGGATTGGAGTTGTTTTACAATATGAGCATCTAACATTATGTATGACTGAAAGAAAGAACAATATCTATTATTTCCTTTTCATTTTCCTGAAATATATCATTAAATATTTTAAAATATAATATGTGCATACTCTTTTCTGCAGACTTTATGCGATTAAATGTTGTTATCCAAACAAACAAGGGAGGTTCTTGCATAATCCACGTTGCAAACTCTGATTCAGTAACTCCAAGACATCCTTGAGACTATTGTAAAATATTATAAGTTATGCATAGCTCAAATGTATTCAAAACATTATTCAATTATACCTTTGAAAAACACTTATCAATATGCGATTGAATATTCTGAGGTCCATATGCTGCACTTTCTCCAAGCATTTCCGTAATTTTACAAATATTCATCAACAATGTATGTAAACTAGCTTTGGATAAGCATGCATTATGATCAGCTAATTGTTGATAAAGATATCCGTACTTATCTTGTAGTCTTCCAGAACTAATTAGTATTAAAGCAACTTTCACAGAAAATACAGAAACAGTCCTAGCACATTGTCTATAACATTTATAATATTTATGATAGTGAAACATTATTTATTATTTCAATTCTCATTAGCAAATTTAGATAGTAATATATTGACAGTAGTATATAGAATAACATACTTGTCATATGTAGTTAAAATATAATTCAATGCCAGTTTTGTTACAAGATCAATATCAAAATTGGTATTATTTTCTTTGCATGCTGCAAAATAAATATCAGAAAGAACATCTTCAATTTCACTTGGGTCTAAATTTACACAATTTTCTGTAATTGAAAGTCTGTGGCGTTCAAAGACTCCAGCAATTAATTCTAGTTGAACATACTGCACTATAAAAGATATATATTATAATTGAATATAAATATAATAAAAAAATAATTACTCTAGTAGTGTAAAAATAATCTGAATATAATAAGCACTCAATATGGGAATATATATTATTAAACTTACTATTAAGTTCTTTATGTAAAATTTGCATTTTTGCTGCAGTTCTATAAGATGTATAACGGATAACATTACATTGCTCTATAGATTGTATAATATTTTGCATCTTTAAATATTTAAAATAGTAACAGATTACCTATAAGAAGAAAAAATAAATTATTATAAAATTTTACATTTTACTAATACAAAACTTATATTATAAAACAATTAGTTGATGTTTAAAATTTGTTTCTTTACAATTATTAAAGATTATGTCCATAATTAATGAAAATATGAAATTATTATAGTTTTTTACCACTGGAATATAATATTTAATGACAACAGTCATACTACGAAATATTTTTATAAACAAGTATGAGTTTATAAAATCTGAAAAAATTATTATATCATTTATAATACTGCAAATTTTAAACAAAATTAAAAGATATAATATTTTATTTATATTTTAAAAATTTAATATCTCAGAAATATGAGAACTTTTAATATTTGATTATATTGTATTATAAGTATCTTTATTGTGCTATATTGTTCAATTATTACAATAAATATAATCATTCTTAAATAAAAAGTTATAATTAATGTCTTACTTCCTTTCATCCCTCGCAACTTTATAATTTAAATAGTGGTACATGTAAACAAAATATTCTCACAAATTAATCATAAATAATAAAGACTATAGAGAGCATAGTTTTAAAGATAGCTCATATAAATCACCTTGACTAAACCTAATTAAATTTGTGTACCCCTTATATTATTTTAAATGCGCCTTAATATTAGTAATACTTAACCTACTTTATGTCAAATTGTAAAAAAACGTGATCCTCACATTCTATTTGTTACATATTTGTCATCATTTAAAATAAAGTAAGTATAAAGAAATGAAATTTCACCACGCATAAATATAGTCAAATGGCTGAATTTAGTAATATTTATAAAATCGAGGCAAAGTACTTATAGAATATATCATTTGATTATATTCTCTGTAATAACTTATGTAAAATATTGATCTTAATTTTGTTACAGTTCGGAAATGTGTGAAGGTCAACCGTTATTTAATTGTCAATTATCCAAAGGTGTGCACGAATTGCATATTTCAAACAGTGAAAAAGAAGAAGATAATGAAAACTATGATGATAATTTAGAAAGTAGTGATTTTATTTGGGACAAAAATCAAAGTAAAGCTGGTTTAAAAAATATTAAGAAAAATATTCAGACACAAAGTATTAATGCACAAAATGTTTCCAATAAAATTACAAATTATCAACCATCAGATAAATTATTTCGTCGCTACGCTAATAAAATTAACATTGAAAGATATCAAGGCCCAACTTTACCAGAACATGCAACAAATCTTCTTATTGAAAATGATAAACGCGGTGAAAAAGATAGATTTAGAACCAAAGACAAACATGATCGCGCAACTGTCGAACAAGTTTTAGATCCTCGTACAAGAATGATATTGTTCAAACTTTTAAATCAAGGTATAATTGCTCACATTAATGGATGTATCTCAACTGGGAAGGAAGCTAATGTTTATTATGCAACATCAAAAACAGGAATAGAATTTGCAATAAAAATATATAAAACATCAATTTTGCAATTTAAAGATAGAGACAAATACGTTACAGGAGAATTTCGTTTTCGTCATGGATATTGTCGTCGTAATCCGCGAAAGATGGTACGGACATGGGCAGAGAAAGAATTTAGAAATTTAATTCGTCTTTACCAGGGAGAAGTAAATGCTCCAAAACCAATTTTACTCCGTAGTCACGTTCTATTAATGGACTTCATAGGTACTAATGGTTGGCCATCACCAAAATTGAAAGATGTTGTTCTCACTGCTTCTAAACCAAGGAAATTATACAGAGAATGTGTTGAAACAATATGGAGATTATATAATAAATGCAAACTTGTTCATGCTGATTTAAGTGAATATAATATGTTGTATCATGATGGATCTATTATAATAATAGATGTGTCACAAGCAGTTGAACATGATCATCCTATGGCACTTGAGTTTCTTAGAAAAGATTGTACAAATATCACTGGTAGGTGAGAATGAGAATTTCTTATAATGATATTACTGAGATGTTTTATAAAAATTTTGAAATAAATTAATATTTTTGTAGAATTTTTTAAGAAGAACGATGTAGCTGTGATGTCTGTAAAAACATTATTTGACTTTATAACAGATCCGACAATAACCGAAGAGAATATGGATAAGTATTTAGACATAATATCAGAACAAATGACACAACAGAAAGAACAAGATGATGATCCTAAACAACAAATAGAAGAACAAGTATTTAAGCAAGCTTATATTCCTCAAAACCTAAGTCAGGTAATATATTGTAGGAACATAAATATATAATTATTTACATATATGTTTAGGTATATGTATATCAAATTGTAGGTACATGTATTTTAATGTAATGTTTAGGTAATTGATATTGAACGTGATATCAATCTTGCTAAATCTGGAAAAGAGGACTTGATATATAAAACTCTTGTTGGTTTAAAATCAGACTTATCCAAACCCATTAATACTCCTGAAATTTTTAGTAAAGATTTAAAGAAAACAAATAACATGGAAGAGGAAGATGATATATCTGAGGATATTGATGATTCTGAAAATGAAAATAGTGAAGAAGAAGATGTAACAGAAAACGAACCAAAATTTGTTAATTCGGCTCGACCTCGGCATGAAAGTCCAGACAGTAAAAAGGTAATACAATTGTCTTTTATAATATATTTACATGTGATAATATGAAATATAATATCTGATGATATATATTTGATTAAAGGCACGAAAAAAGGCAGTAAAGGAACAGCAAGCTGAAAAGAGAAAAACTAAAATAAAGAAACATATAAAAAAGAGGAAAGAAAAGGTCTTAAAAAAAAAATAATAGTTAAAGTATTATTAGAAGAAATTCAAAATACAGAGACATTACATGAAAGTAAACATTAATTTCTTACATATTTATCTTCAAAAATTAAAAAAAGATAATAAAAATATGTTTTCCCATTTACTAAAATTTAGCATACATACTGCATCCTTTGTAATATATTACCCTATTGTATAATGTATAAAGCATGATCATGTAAACAGGTCTGGACACTCATATACTGAAAGCATAAACGAAACCGTCCATCTTTTGAATCGAAAAAAATTAAGATGGAAGATAAGAAAAGGTCTCATTCTGCGACATACAGAGATGAGTAGAGTGGCTTGGCCTCTATCTGAGGCATTCATAGTATCTATATGTGTATATGTATATACGTATCACGCATGCGCAAAACAAGACCTTTTCTTGCTTTCCACTTGATTTTTTGACTCAAAAGATGGACAGTTTCGTCTATGCTTTCAATATATGAGTGTCCAGATCTGTTTATATGATCGTGGATTGGATCATTATTACAAGAGTGAATCATTTAGCAAATATTTTAAAATAAAAAATATAATGGAGAACTATTTTGGTATTAAAATTTTATTTTTGTTGCATCTTATGATTTCAATGAATTATATTATTCATTCTGTTTCACGAAATTAGTTAACGCAAAAATAATAAAGGAACGTGAAAAATTTCTCACAACCGGTTGTCCGAAATTTGATACTTTACTCCAAGGCGGTATCACTACTCGCGGAATTACACAAATTTATGGAGCTGCAAGTACAGGAAAAACACAATTAGCTTTACAATTATGCCTGACAGTACAGTTACCTACAACAGAAGGTGGCTTTGCTGCTGGTATTTTACAAATTGAATTATTTATAAAATTATAAATGAATATTAGTACTTCCTCACTTTCCAATTCTTTTTCATACATTCGTTTTAAGTACATCTAATAATTAATGTAGGTGCAGTATATATCTGTACTGAATGTACATTTCCCTCACGAAGATTACAGGAATTGATACAGAAACTGGAAATTACTAAAAAATATGGAATAAATGGTGACTCAATATTTGTAGAACATATATCAACTATTGTAATTATAATATATTTTTTAACTTAATACATTAACTTTTTAATACAATATTTTTTTTTACCTTGTAGGAGGAACTGGAGATATGTTTGCTTCATAGAATTCCAATATTAATGTCTGTACAAAAGATAGGATTAATAATTATAGATTCAATTGCTGCTCCATATAGAGTAGAAGATTGGAAAGATGAATCTAATAAAAGAGCAAAAAGTTTGAGAACAATTGGACAACAGTTACATAAATTATGTGAAAATGACATTTGTGTAGTTTGCATTAATCAGGTAAAAAAAGATAAATTCTGTATATAGTAATTAATAATTCAATAGCATAAATAGCTTACAGACAATTTATATACAGGTAACAACAATTATGCAGAGTAATATATCTAATGATTATTTGAGTGTACGACCGTCTTTGGGAATAACTTGGTTAAGTATGATAACTAATTCCATACAGTTTTACAGAATAGGTAGTATGAGATATGCTTGTGTCAAATTGTCATCAAATTTATCAGAAAGAACTATTTCATTCGAAATACAAGGATATGGGATAAAAGCAATAGGTTGAATAAAACAAATTGAAATAAAAGTTTAATGTTTATTTGATTGCAAGAGATTATAAATGTCATAAAATATATCTTCATCTAATATCCTAGCAATATTTGTTGGTGACCATTGATTTCTTGGATCAGAAGCTACAAATGGATCTGTACTTCTTATATCTAAATTTTCCATTTCATTGTTCAATATAAGTCTTCAAAAATGAGGAAGCAAATATAAATACATAAATAATCTTTATATGTATATGTATATGTTATGTATATAATACCTGAAGGAATGTAAAAATGTTCGATAAGGCTCTATATCTTTTCTCTCACTATATGTGTAATCTCCAATCACAGTATGACCAATATATGAACAATGCACTCTTAATTGATGTCTTCTACCTGTACCAGGACATAATAGTACTTTAGTAGCTGGTTTTCCATTTCTGAAACCTCTTTCTAATACTATAAGAATTGTATATGATTCTTTTGGTTTCTCACAAAATAAGTTATCACTGGTACACATTTTATGGTTTCCCTTCTTTTCTCTAGCATCAATCCCTAATAAAATAATGTTATTGTTAATAAATAGCTTTTCACAAATTGATATTATTGTTGTGTTTCAATTACTAACCAATTGCTTTATCTATGATTAAGTAAGGTTCGTTAATATGTCCATGAAGTAATGCCAGATAAAATTTTTTGGCTGCTCTTGCTTCGAATACATTAGAAGCAGCTCGAGCTGCTTTTTTATTTAATGCAATACATATCACACCACTTGTCACATAATCTAATCTATGTACAAAATGAAATTCATGAAATAAATTTGGATTGACTAATTTTGGTAAAATTTTTTTTAATTCAAATTGCAGTGTATCCTAAAAATTTTAATATTTATCAAACTAATAAGTATACTATTTCTAATTTAAAAATGTTCTTTCCATACCTTTTTTTCACGATTATTACTATTAATGCACATATCGTATGGTTTAGAAACCACCAAGAAATTTTCGCTGTGATATAATATATTTACATTATTTTTATATTTGATATCAATAAAGTATTTCGTATATAATTTTAACAATACTTTTAATATTTGCGTTAATTTGAGAATAAACATCCTACAATTGTATAATATTTTATTTATATTCATTTTATGCAATATTAGTTTTTGTTTCTGTAAGTAACAAAATATATACATAACACTAATCTTTGAAAACTGTTATGTTATCAAAATGATAAACATTGGTTGGGTATTGTATATCTAGATACTTTCAGGTACAAGATTGCTTGTTATACTCCTGAAAGATGGCATTTTATGATTTTATATTGTTTAATCCTTCCTGTTGGCTGTCTGTTTTGCGTTTTGAATTTTGCTTCTAACTTTGCACTGATTGCAATAAGTGATGCAACAATGATTTGTAATGTATGATCAGTGATTAATATATATTAAATTTAAAGCACGAAAAATTTGGTTTTTGGAGATAATTTAAACAAGTATCATACTGTAAATATCTCTTGTAAATAATTATATATATTTTAAATCATTCCGGAACTATATCAGAGGGCACCACTTAACTTAGTATTTCTGATTTGGATGAGAGTCGTTCAGATAAGACCGTTTGAAAGCGATTTGTGGTATGAGAGAAAGTCTCATTGTGGAGTGCGTACTATATAACGGTATTTCTAATTTCATTATAATCGAATATTATCTGTTAATTTTTTTTAGCGACCATTAAGGGAAGTTTTGTACTATATTCTGAAAATGTTTCGATCGAAGAAGGATGTTGACCGACACGTGAAGAACATTTTTATCAAACTTAAAGACTCAGGAGAGGTGAGGTTATTTTTCAGAAGAAAACGTTGTTCCTAAATGTTGTCCAAATATTTATTAATTTTTTATATTTAAGTACTTAATGATTTCTTGAAATTATCTTTTATTTTATTTCAAATGCATTTTTATGCATACTAACTCATAATATTTCTATCTAATGTCAAATTGTATAGCACTGAAGGCCTTGACTTGATTATGAAAAAGATACATACATGCACATGCACTAACCCCTATATAATGGTTTAACGGTTTTTTGCGACTTGAAGCAAATTTTGATTTTATATGTCTTTAAAAAACATTTTTATACTTATTCAAATATTTTTTAAATAATTCAGTTGTGTAAATATTTATTTACTCTAATATATTTGTTTTTGCCTTTTCTTTCTTTCTTTTCTTTTTTGATGTTTACAATACTTTGTAATTAGTAATTTTTTTAGTTATCATGAAAATTTGTATTTTTAATATATTTTATACATAATATCTGCATTTCTTTTTCAAGAAAAAGCTTCGATGTTATAATATTGCAAAATTATATTATCAAGTTGGAGATTATGAATCTGCAAAAAAATATGTTTCAAATTATTTGGAAATAAGAGATAAATCTGCAGGAGCTCATAAATTATTAGGTCAAGCTCTTGAAGCTTTGGGCCAGAAAGAAGCAGCCTTTGTAAGATATAAAGTATCTCTTGAATTAGAACCAAAGCAGGATGATCTTCTCTTAAAAGGTATAATTCAATATTTTGAATTTATTATTTCTTACTTTAAACTCACATATTAATAATATTTTTTAGTATGTGAGCTGTTGTCTGATATGGATATTAATACAGATATAAATAAGATAAAATATTGGGTAGAAAGAGCAGATAAGAAATTTCCACATCATGAAATAGTTTTTGAGTTAAAGGAAAAATTGTTGACTTTAAAAACACCAAGTGGTGATGATGATGATTTAGAAAAACTTATTATATGTACGTAATAAAATCTCTACTATATAATTAAATGATTTTGTACAATTTAATTTAATTTATTTATAATAATGTAATGATTATTTTTTAGCTGAATTATCAGTGAGACAAACAGATGTGCATCTACAAGTGAAGTTGCTCAAGTATTATGTAGGAAATCATAGGCTTGAAGATGCATATAATAAAGCAACTGAGATAGAGGCAACACAGTGTCATAGAAATAATATCATTTGGTATCAATCATTAACTGAATTGCTTGTGAAGTGTAAAGAGAGTAAACAGTCAGATTGGACATTTTGGATATTTTATATTTCTGTGTTAGAAAGATATGCAGCACTTTGTCTTAAAGAACAGAGTAATGTTATTAGAAAAAGTATAACAGATATTACACAGGCAGTATTTAAGTAAGTATATTTGTACTAGCAGTCATATATTTTATTAGAAATATATATATATATATATATATATATATATATATATATATATAAATAACTAATATTACTGAATTAAAACATTCATATTGCAGTTTTGATCAAAGTTTACATGAATGTAAATCAAAGAACTTCTCTAATCATCCTGTTTTTATTGAACACATGTTATTACACATGTGGGGTCAATTACATTTCCATTTAGCATGTTTAATTTTACGTAAAACTAAGGCTGGTGAAGATAGTTGGTCTGAAGCAGGCAGATTGTGTGGACCTCTTTTATTAACTGCATTACATGTAGCACCTATAGATCCTACTGCTGTATGGACTATGCATTTAAAAGATAGACTTAAGAATCTAGTACATGTTTGGTATAGAGAAGGATCATATAGATGTAGCCAGGCAGGTCATGTACTTCAAGATTATGCTCGAGATAATACTAAGAAATTACTAGATAAAATCGATAAATTTTGTACAAGTTCATGGCGAGAACGGGTATATCAAAGAATCTTTATTAGTCGATTGTATCAAGATGGTAAAACAACATCATATTTCGTGAACTCTTCAGTTTCAAATCCACCATTACGTTTATGCTCATTTAATGAACTAAAAAGATTTGATGAAATATCTGAAGAAGTATGGCCAGATTCATTACACCATCAAGTTTGGCTTGGTTTAAGAGCTCGGCCCCACGCCTCTCAAAATAAAGATAATGGGCCGCATCCAAATCAAACGTCACGTGTTTTCTGTGAATTACAGTTTTCTGTGTATAACTTACACCAGGCAGCTCCTGAAAGTTTAAGTCGTCTCGATATTGATGCATTTTTAAATGCTGCTATCTACACTTCTTCTGTACTTGAAGAACAGAAATTGAGTGGGCTTTTAAATCCTGAAAAATTACCTACATTGCCCGCAGATCTTACTAACACTCTTTGTACTAGTGCCCAAGAACAGTGGTGGTCTTATGCTTATAAAGTATATTCTATGGATAAACAAAAGCCATTGGACGAAGATGTTGGAGAATTGAGATTAGAATTACAGAGAGGCTTAGAAGTAGTACGTTGCCTTGGAAATCACGGATTGCATCCTGTTCTTTTAGTTCATTTAGCACGAATATTTCATTATAGAGCAGAGACATTGAAAGAAATAGATCAAGAAAATAATGATATACCATATTTAGAAGCACGATCTGAGATGTATTGGTCAGCTGCAATACCACTTCTCGAAAGATTACAAAATAATCAAGTTATTCGTATAACTAATTCTAAATTTTTTAATTATCAAGAAAAAGAAATGAATAATATAGAAATAATTAAAGCTTTAGAAGAAGGTAAATTGCTTCTAGCTCAACGATTTGTACGCAGCAAACAATATGAAAAAGCAATAGATGCGTTACAGGCTTTGAAATGTCCAGAAGCTTCAGTTCAACAGGGTCAAATGTATGAAAAACTTGCAGATGAGATCATCAGTTCTATACCCAAGGAAAGTTTAACATCTGAAATGAGATCACAACATATAATCATGCTTTCAAAAGCAAGAGAATGTTTTTATCTAACATTAGATCGCTTACGCAGTCCAGGTACAGATCCGAAACATCCTTTAAACTTATTACTTTCCACATATATTTCCAATGTTGAAAATAAATTGAAAAGGATTGATCCAGACTTATCACGAGGTGATTTAAGCAGAAATGAATGCGATGGAATGTCGGATGAAAGTTATTCTTCTGCTCATAGTGCTGTTGATCAAGCAGTTACAAAAATATCAACATTAACGGGATTAAATGCTTCAATTAATATTCTGAGTACACCACAAAAAAACATACACCGTACACCAAAACAGTCTAGCACTCCTTGTAGAGCACAACATCAGGATATATTGGATTTATCTCGGAATCGCTCTGAGGCACGTCCGAGTCCTGAACGTCTTGACGCTCAAATTCGTTCACTAAATCAAATGATTCATGCAAAGGATAGTAAGATACAATCGATAGCAGAGCAAAATAAAGCTATATTGGAATTGAACAAAACAGTAATGGAGAAAGTCGAAAAATTAGCAAAAGAAGTAACAGAATTACGAAAAGAATTTCAGAAACAACGTACTCAGATTAATGTTAATGTTAATCCGAATCTAGAAGAAGATTTGTGCATTTTAAACGAAGATGATTACAATGATTTGAATTACAACGCAAATCAATCAGGTCCCGCATCTTCGATATCCGGGAACATGTTTCAATCTTCTCATAGACATCCATATTCTCAGTTGGTATATCCTTCAGCTACTTTTCAAGGATATTATCCGGCAGGAATGTCATTTAATGATCCAAATGCACAAGCTATTCCTTCTTTATACCCACCAAATGTTTATTCAATGCCGGTATTGTATCCTAATACGAGATCAAAAATGCCTGAAAACATTCTTCAACAAAGCTTATTTATGCCACCAACAAATCAATCATTGCAAATTCCACTGCAAAAAGTAGAAACATCAAAGCCAGAATCGACTATAAAAGACGCTCCTGTAAATAAAATTCCACCAGTTAATGTTGCTATTACCACTTCTGATACACTTCCAACTACAGCACCAATTGTTCAGCCAACACTTAGTGTAACGATTCCTCCACATTTCAGACAAAGTAGTTCTTCTACTCCAGTTACCACAGAACAATCTGCTCCACATTGTTATCAAATTTCTATGCCTTCCCAAGCTACTATACCAACAACAGTAAACTTACCGCCTTTATCAAATACTGTTACAACTACTCCAGCAAATCTTTCTGTATCAGAGGCATCAAAACAAGATACTATCTGTTCAACTGGATCTCCAAATAGTTCAGATCATGAACATGATCCAATTCCGGATTTTGTTCCTGTTATACCATTACCCGCAGAAGTTAAAGTTACTACTGGAGAAGAGGGTCAAGAGGTACTGTTTTGTGCAAGAGCTAAACTTTACCGTTTCGTGGATAATGAATGGAAAGAACGTGGTATAGGAAACGTCAAATTACTTAAAAATGAAGGAGGAAAAGTTCGTTTACTTATGCGCAGGGAACAAGTATTAAAAGTATGTGCAAATCATTATCTTGTGCCAGATATGGAGTTAACTGCTAAATCAAATAATGAAAAGGCGTGGTTTTGGGTTGCACATGACTTTGCTGATGGGGAATTAAACCTAGAAAAGTTTTGTATCAGATTTAAGACTGTTGAAGAAGGTATTTCCTTTAAGGAACATTTTGATAAAGCTGTAGCAAGTCTTACATCTGAGAAAATAATTGAAAGTATTGATAAAACATCAACCAAAGCTAGTACTACATCAAGTAATATTAAAAAGTCGGAGAAAACAAAATCAGATTTAAAAGCTATAGAACAAACACCATTTGTTTCTGGACAAACTGTTCAAAAACAATCTATTGATGTGACAGAAACCATTACATCAGAGAAATTAGAAACTAATGTACCTACAACAGTTATTGGTGGATTTTCATTTACATCAACACCAATTATTCAAAAAACAACCACTACAGAATCTTCAAAAGTTCCTACTAAGTCAGAAGTTAGTCCATTTGCTGGTTTTACATTTAATAAGACTGTAACGAATGCTGAAAGTTTTGCAACTATGACACAAAAAAACTCGACTACTGGAATAATAGCTGCACCACAGTTTACTTTTCCATTTACAAAAGCAACTACAACTTCTCAATCAGGGGTTACAACAGTACCAACTGTTAGTGTTCATAACTCGTCAATTTCATCTTCACAATCAATCAGTACTGTTGTTACTAGCGAAAATACTTCTGTTAGCACTCCTCAATTTTCACTTAGAAGACCTTCTGCTCCTGCTCCTGCTCCTGCTCCTGCTCCTGCTCCTGCTCCTGCTTCTGCTCCTGCTTCTGCTTCTGCTCCTGCTTCTGCTCCTGCTCCTGCTCTTGCTCCTGCAAATTCTACTGTTCCAGTCTCTGCTCTTGTGGGTATTCAAGATGTAGGCAGGTCTCCTGAACAAACTGAATATGAAGAAATGCTATTCAGTGAAAAGATTAGCCTTCAGTATTACAACAGTGATGCCAAACAATGGGAAAACAGAGGTACTGGACAAATAAAGATGTTATGGAATCCAAAAACGAACAAAATTCGTTTATTAATGAGAGATGAAAATAGTTTGAAAATTTGTTATAATTATGATATTTTTGCAAAATGCCCATTTACACTAAAAAGTAGTAGTAACACAGTTGTCAATTGGAGTCTACAATATGGGTTAGACAACAAAATAGGAATGTTTGCAGCAACATTTAAAACATCCAGTCAGGCATCTCAATTCTATAGCACAATTACTAACAATCAGCAGAAGATGGTAAACAATTGTATTACAGCAGAAAATTTAAAAAAACCAGAAACTCTTCAAAATACACAAACAAACAAAATACAGACTTCCTTGTCTGAAATGTTTAAGCCACCAGCAGGATCATGGGAATGTAATGCTTGCTATACAAGAAATACTGAATCGAATGCAAAATGTATAGCTTGTGAAGAACCACGTTCTTCTGTATCGAATAAATCAAATATCTCAAATACAATTGCATCAAGTCAAATACCTCTTTCACAAATGTTTAAATCACCTGCTGGCTCGTGGAAATGTAAATGTTGCGATATTGTTAATGCAGCTGAAAGTAATTATTGTGTTGCTTGTGACACACCAAAAGATCTGTCTCTTCCACCTAAACCAAAAACTGATGGTTTTCAGATAAGTACAAGTTCCTCTGGAGTTACACCCACATTTACGTTTGGTATTCCACAAGATACTACTAAGAAAAGTACAAGTGGATTTTCATTTCGTTTACCTACCTCTAATGATGTTTCTATAGATTCTAAATCTACATCTTTGATAGCTACAAAATCTGATGATAAAACAGATACATCAAATGCAAAATTTGTTTTTGGAACACCAGGAAAATCGTTTGGGTTCAATTTTGTGTCTAAATCATCACCAACAAAGTCTGGTGAAGAAGAAAATAGTGAAGAGGAAGTGGTGGAAAGCGATGACATTCATTTTTCACCAATAATTCCATTACCAGATAAAATTGAAGTTAAAACAGGTGAAGAAGAAGAAGAAGTCCTTTATAGTCATAGAGCGAAGTTGTTTAGATACGATAAATCGGTAAATGAATGGAAAGAACGTGGTTTAGGCGACATAAAATTATTACGACACAAGGAAACGGGCAAATTGCGACTAGTAATGAGACGAGAACAAATATTAAAGCTGTGTTTAAATCATTTCGTGCTTCCAAATTTGGAATTGAAGCCGAAAGATGAGAAAACATGGATGTGGAATGCTGCTGATTATAGCGAAGGAGAAATCGAACCCACTCTCTTTGCGTGTCGTTTTAAAACATCCGACATTGCTAACGATTTCAAAGATGTAATTGACAAATCAAGGATGGAGCTCCCATCCATTGAAAAAACTGCTGAAACGAAAGTAGAAGCATTTACCGAAGTTTCACCTACACGAGATATTGAGGTTCTGTACGAGATGAAAGTAACACCTGAAGAAAAACAAGCTGCATTAAAGTTTCAACTTCCAGAAAACTTCTATGCGTACAAACAAAAGCCAGATTGCCCTGGATGTAGAGGCTGTAAAGAATATTCGGATGTATCGTTATTTTCAGACGGAAATTCTGAAAAAGCAACATCTACATCAAAAACACCTGTAGGGGATCAAAAACCTTTGACTACTACATCTGGGATACAGTTATTTTCAAAATCTATTAATTTAAGTCCCGCATCTAATGAAGTCACAACTGTTCAAACACCTGTTTCAAATACTGGTATAACTGTTTCTTCCATTTTCAAGTCTGGATTGCATAGTACAACCACATCACAATTTGCAACGAATTCTCTCCCTACAACAACTACATCAAGTATATCATTTGGGAATACTAATACGATCACATCAAGTGATAAGAAAACTGGTTTTTCATTTGTAATGCCCCAAACTACATCTACTACAAATGAGATACAAAAATCTACATCTGATACTTTAACACCTGAAAATTTAAAAATCTGCAGTCCCACTAATTCTCAAGGACAAGTATCATCGACTACATCTTTTTCATTTATGACATCGTCTACAACACCTACAGCATCCATATTTGGAATGGCAAAATTAGATAATACAGGAAAGAATATTTTTGGTGGAACGTGGAAAAAAGATTCTTCTGGATTACATAAGCCTACTTCCATTAGTGTCAGTACAAATAATTCTGAATCAATATTTTCAAATAGTTTCAACACTCAACCAAAAACAAATACAAATACTGCAATGACATCTGTATTTGGTGCTAGTACTTCTATTTTCGGATCTTCTGCATTGAAAACTAGTTCTGAAAGCTCAACCACAGGTTCATCATCATTTAATACATCTGCTAAATCTACTAATTCAATATTTCCTAATACATCTCCACCATTTTTGTCCAATTTATTCTCCCGCTCATGTACAACTACTACATCATCTTTTACAATTTCAAATCCTGTGACAACTAATGCTTTTGGAACATTAATACCAACAACAAGCGAAACACAAAAGGACAGTGATATTGCTTTCTTGCCAACGACAAATCTATCATTTTCAACTTTAGCAGCTCAAAGTTCCCAGGTGGCATTCAAAACAGGTACATCTTTCATATCATTATCCGCATGATAGCAATTTAAATTAGTAAGAACTGATAACTGATAACTGATATTATATAAATGTTTATTTCATAGATCCAAATTTTTCTTTTGTTGGTGCTGGGTCAGCTGTATTTGGTTCAAAATCAAAATCTGTGCAAAAAGCAAAAGAAGTTCCAACAGATGAAAAAGATGAAAATGAAGAAGAAGAATATGATCAAACCGAAAATGATCAAGATCATGATCCTCATTTCGAGCCTATTATACCTCTACCTGATATTATCGAAGTACATACTGGAGAAGAAGAGGAAGAGAAAGGTATAATTTAAAATAACTATTTGAAAAGAGTAATGTATTTATCTTTAAATTATCACATGTTTGTTACAGTATTTTGCGAAAGAGCTAAATTATACAGATATGATAAAAACATGTGCGAGTGGAAAGAAAGGGGTGTTGGAGAAATGAAAATTTTACATCATCCAAAATATGACCGTTACAGATTGTTGTTACGACGAGATCAAGTTTATAAAGTAGTATGCAATCTCTTACTTACTCCAGACATTGTCTTTACTAAACTCACTACGAATGATCGCTCTTGGATATGGGCAGGCATGAATTATGCTGAAGAGCAACCATGTATAGAGCAATTGGCAGTTAAATTTAAAACTGTAGAACTGGCAAAAAATTTCAAGGATACAGTTGATAAAATTCAACAAACTCTAAGCGAAAGCCGTAAGGAATAAGATGAAAACCTCTTGTTTATAATACTTTCCTTAGTTTATAATCCTTGCTTGTGACTGCATGTGTATTCATTGTATGTTATATGCATACTATAAAAAACATATATTTCTTCATTGTTAAAAAATATTAATGTACCTTTATTTATATTCATAAAATGTAATACTGTTTAAAAATATTATAATTTAATATCAAATATGCTATAAAGAGGCAATCATACAGAGATCGGTAGGAAGACATGTTTTGTTACCTTTTAAAAGAACTGTCCAAAAAATGTTTTTTGATTAATATATTTGATTGTAAGTTTAATTGTGATACACAAATAATAATATTGATTCATCATATAGACATGTATAAAATTATTTTATTAAAACATATTTAATTCCATTCAACTTTTATTATTTGTAATGAAAGAAACAAAATACAAGACATGACAATAGAACTATTTTATATTATACTTCATAATGGATAAAGTTTTACTATTAAACAAATATACTGTTATCATAAATTTTATCAATATCTATTGATTTTTTGTTAATTTTCTAGTAATATTTAAATAACTATCGATATTTATATTAAAAGCTGACTTGTACAAATACATATTTTAGTTGCATAACGTTGAATAAAATGTAATTTACGATACAAAACGCAATTTAAATTATTTTCACCAATTAAAATAAAAGTTTCCTCAATTTCAAATGTGTTCAATATTTATACATATCTACATATATTTTTATAAGGTAACTTTATAGGATAGTAGCTTTTACACTAGTTTTTTGCTTGTACATAGCGTTCATATTATTTAATTAGAGTAGTTATTTCGATGCAAATTTATGTTTTTTATATAAATACAGGAGAAAAAAATGTAGAAGATAGACCAGTAATAGAAGAACTAGAAGACGGTAAAAATGAAGAAGTAGATGAAGAGGGCGATGAAGGCGAAGTAGACGTTGAAGTAAATGAAGTAGAGGAAGAAGAAGAGGAAGATAATGATGATGATGATGATGATGATGAAGATGAAGATGAAGATGATGAGTATGATGATAAGCATGATGATAAGTATGATGATGATTATGATGATGAGTATGATTATAAGTATGATGATGAGTATGATGATGAGTATGATGATGAGTATGATGATGAGGATGATGATGAATATGATGATGAGGAGGAAGAAGAGGAGGAAGAAGGGGCGGAGGAAGGGGCGGAGGAAGGGGAGGAGGAGGACGTTGATCCGAACTCCATTACTTTTGAGAGAAGTGCTACTGTGTTTACTAAAAATAAAAGAGGTCGCTGGAAGTTTCTTGCATCAGGAAATTTAATTATTTATTATGATTATAGTATTATTGGTGAAAAAATAATATTCAAAGCAGATGAGACAGATGAAGTTGTAAGCAAGACAATTACTAGTATGGCAACAAACACGAAGGTAAAGGCATTAAAATTATATTATGTAACAATTTAACTGATTCTGAATTAACTAACTTTCAGTTATTATTTTATAAAGGTGAATGGAATGCGATGCAATTGGACGGCAATGGATCATGCCGTGACACCGCCGACAAAACGCACTTTAAGTGCCAATTTTTCCTCAGGATATGCCGCACAGCAAATGTATAAACATTTTAAATAAGTATGTAAAAATTTATATGCAATATAAAAAGAAAATGATAAAAATTAATTATTGATTTCAACAGGGGGTAAAACACGCATTTTAAGCACACATTAGTGAACCATTCTATGAAGAATAAAATAAAATGATTCTTTATATTTCTTATAATAAAGTATTATATCTCTTGTAAACAAAAATCATTTAATTTTAGTTCAATTTTAATTTATAGGATAAGTAGTTCCCAATTTCATCCTTTTTTATGGGTGTAATTGTATAATAAATAATTGTACAAATTATCTAGGAGTTTATGAAAATAAGTAAATTTTCGTCAATTGTGATGCGTTTCGCTCGTAAAAAAGATACATGATAAATCAAAATTACTTGCTTAATAATTACGTATCTAACTGTAAGTTCAAATTTAACATGTGATATTTAAAGAACTTTACTGATATTTATAAAAATATTTATTACAATAAAAGTGCATGTATGTTCCAAGCGTTCATTCCTTTAATTAAGTAACCTCTTAAAAAATAAAATTCCATCTGTAGTAACGGGTAACGAAATTTCTTGCGACGTTACTGCAGTCAGCCATATCTTCATGCGTTAATATATAAACCACTATATAATGAATATGTTTATGCTACAAACGTGTGGTAGTAAATAGCGGTACATATATAAGTAATTTAACATATTGGACACTGTGCAATACGTTAGGGTTTGAATTTCTGTTGTACTTATTTTATTGTAGTACAGAATATATTGTTACACAATGTCTATTGTAACGAAAGGTATGTAATATTCAAAACATTTAGTATATAAAAATAAATATATCTAGAGATTTTAATTAAAAAATTGAATAAATATTTACTTATTTTCTTAAATTCTTTATCTATAATTCTTCCAGCTTTTCCATTTATTTTTATAATACTTCTGACTCAGCACAAAAATATATTATATTTGAAGTTTTATAATTACAAGATCTTTGAGATATATAAACGTTATAACTATTATACAGCAGGAAAATAAGACAAAATGTCTTAATATAAAGTAAAATTGTAAATAAATAATTAATATTAAATATATATACAAAATATATTTAATAATATTGAAAAAAATGATATGTCATATATATAATTTTAGAAGAATAAATGTTAGGTGTTTTACGAATATCTTTTTCGACCTTTGGACTTAATGTTAGAGATAACTAAATAACTGCTACTTTTATTATTCTAAAATGCGTTTGTATGTATTTATATTTATATTTTAAGTAATTAAAACTATCAAACAATTGTGTATATATATATATATATATATGCAATATATATATGCAATATATATATATATATATATATATATATATATATATATATATATATTCAAATAATTCAACATTTTTTTTTCCTATAGGTATCTTTATTGTAGCTGCAAAACGTACCCCATTTGGTACAATGGGTGGTGTATTTTCCAATAAAAGCGCAACTGATCTATCAGTTGTTGCTGCCAAATCTGCTTTGCAATCTGCAAAGCTAAATCCTGATAAAATAGATAGTGTTGTTTTTGGACATGTATTAGCTGTATGTAGTTAATCAATATTTACATGTATCAGTTGATTGTTTTTGTTAAATGTTCCATGCTCTTATAAGATTTATAATTATTATTTACAAGTTATCATCTGCTGATGGAGGTTTTTTAGCACGTCATGTTGCACTGAAGTCTGGTATACCTTTAGAAAAACCAGCATTCTCTGTAAATAGATTATGTGGTTCTGGATTTCAGTCAATTGTTAATGGTGCACAGGTATAGATTCATGTATCACATAATATATGTATATATTAAAAAGCTAGAATAAAATTTACTTGTAATAAAATTATGCAAACATAAAAGATAATTAATTATTATTTTTAGGATATTTTAACAGGGCAATCTAAGATAGTTTTAACAGGAGGAACAGAAAATATGAGTCAAATTCCCTTTGTTGTAAGAAATGTTCGGTTTGGTACAACTCTAGGGCAAAAATATGAGTTTGAGGATGCTTTATGGCTTGGATTACTTGATACTTATTGCAATTTACCTATGGGTGTAACTGCAGAAAAGCTTGGAGCTCAATATAACTTAAACAGACAAGAGGTAGATGAATTTGCTTTAAGAAGTCAACAATTATGGAAAGCTGGTAAATGCCTTTTATATTGAACTCAATGTTAATTATTTAAAATATTAATATAAATAAATAGAGATACTGAAATTGAATTTCAATTATTTCAGCCAATGATGCTGGTCGTTTTAAGGAGGAACTTGCACCTGTTACAATCACTGTGAAAAAACAAGATGTTGTCATTAGTACTGATGAACATCCACGACCTCAAACAACTTCTCAAAGTTTAGCCAAACTACCTCCTGTTTTTAAGAAAGATGGTTTAGTTACAGCAGGATCTGCATCTGTATGTCAATTTGTGTCTTATTAAAGTTAATTATAGATACATTAGAATTATATTTTATACTTTCTGGACATACATATAACTTTTCCACATAGGGTGTTTGCGATGGTGCAGGAGCAATTATCTTAGCTAGCGAAGAAGCCATTAAGACAGAGCAACTTACACCATTAGCACGCTTGATAGGATACAGCGTTGTAGGTGTAGAACCCAGTATTATGGGAATTGGTCCAGCTCCAGCTATCAAACAACTTCTTAAAGTTACTGATAAAAATTTGAATGATATTGAACTTGTTGAGGTAAAAATATCGATAAAAATCTCATTTAAATGTAGATGTATAAATTAAATATGTAATTATTTATATGTTTTGCTAGATCAATGAAGCATTTGGTGCTCAAACATTGGCATGTGCTAGAGAGTTAGATCTAGATATTAATAAATTAAACGTGGATGGTGGAGCTATTGCTCTTGGACATCCATTAGGTGCATCTGGTACTAGAATTACCGCACATTTAGTACATGAATTAAGGTTTGTTAATATTTAAAGAATAAGAAACTAATGAATATATAGAATGAATTAACGAGAATAATATATAATCACTTTTGCAGAAGACGAAAAAGTGGAAAATTAGGAATTGGTTCTGCCTGCATTGGTGGAGGTCAAGGAATAGCTGTGATGGTAGAAGCATTATAATCATATTACACATTATATGGTTATAAATTGTGATATGAAATACGGATTACAACGATTATTGAAACATATATATATATATTATAAAATATATGTTTATGCATATATTTATTTTTTATATTTTATATACATTGCAAAGTTATCGAAAGATTGTTGAATCTATATTTTTATACTAATATTGATTGCATGACTAGAGGATTTTCATATTTAAAATTCTGTCATGTTTACTAATGTCTGAATAAACATTTGAAATATTTTTCTATTGTAAATTTTTATAATCATTAATAGATCTAGGTAGCTGTAGAAGTTCTTAAAACGGTAAAAATAGAATACGACGTACGTAGAATCTAAAAGATCATATTAATGAATAAAACAAAAATGATATCATTATAGATATATATACATACTAGAACGAAATTTTGTAATGATAATTCCATAACATTTCCAACGATTAATATAAGAGGCCATTGTGCTCTTGCCATTATAATAAGTAAGGCATGTTTAAAATCCTTGCTGTTATCCCACCAGTTATTTGCATAGGCAGATGAACATATTCTCATACTCTGTAAATGTGATTTTTAACATAAATTCTCATTATTAAATTTTTTATCACAATTACATACATGAAGATGCAGTTCATTTCCATGCCAGCAATATATGAAAATTTGGTATATCACGCAACACGTATATAGTAATGTGCCAAGAAATTCAGATGTAACGTAATCTTTCATCTGTAAATGTAACAAATACAGACTACATACTTACGACTGCGTAAACCGAACAAAGTTAATATGCAAGATTTACCTGTGATATGTTAAATAATATAGCACAAATGACAATACAATCTACTAGAAGTTGTAAAAATATTAAAGTACCAAATACATCTTGGATTTGTTTTGAGAAACTGGAAATATTTAGTAATGTGAATATATATTTGAGGAATAGATGTTGAAATTTGTATCTTTAATTGAGAAACTTACTCAAATATCATAATAGTATGTTCAATGCAATGTTTCAAATCTTCATATATTTTACTATAAACTTTTAAGGTAGAGTTTTCTACACTGACATTATCATTTAATAAAGTATATTTTTTTTCTATTATACAATTTATCGAAGAAATATTATAATTTAAGATTGTTAGTTGGCAACAAGCAGTCGCTATAAGACCTGTTGCTAAAGTATCTATTGCTATATTGTTAATGCAGCTTGTACAGATGACCACAAATTGATGCAAAGAAGTGAATTCAAAAACTGGAGTAGATGTTACATTATAAGGATACCATCCTACCATTGGTAATTGTTTAGATGCCCCACTGATTTGATATAATATCGGGGTACTACCCCAAGAAATTATAGCAATGAAACCAAAAGTTTGATAAGTGATTTGATGAAAAATTGCTTGCCAAGTATAGTATGCCGTAATGCGTTCGTATTTATCGTTATCTCGATTAAACATTTCGCTGTTTGTTATATCTATAAGATCTTTGATACGCCTACGTCGACAGATAATGTAAGTTACCTATTTACAAATGTAAAAAGTATCTAATAGAATAATGTGTTTATTTATTCTATTTTTCTAAAAGTGTGTGTCATATTTATCATAGAGAAAGAGAGAGAGAGAGAGACAGACAGACAGACAGACAGACAGAGACAGAGAGAGAATAGAAGTAACGAGCAAAAGTATTTGGTCAATCATATTATTACATGATACAGTTTTTAAATTGTATCATAACGATTAAGATATACAAAAAGATATCTTATACATTAAATTATACCTTTGTGGCGTACGTAGAATAAGTCATGAGAATACTTAAACTGGCCATCATTGCCTCTATATTTCCCCAATTTATAATTACGTATACGATATTGCTAGTTATAATAATTCCAAGCAAAAATGTTAAATTAAAAGTTGTGTATATATTATACAAATATTTATATTTGGCCCATTCCGGCCAGAATCCTAGATAGTAAATGATCGATAAACTATTTTGCAAGTGTTTATTAGGGCGTATCTTTTTGAACTTGGTTTGTTTCTCCCCAAAAATGTCCATTTTCTTAAACAAATCACTTCTGTTGCAATTTCGTAGATTGAATTTACCTTTATATTGGGAATACTAACTTTGTATCAATTTACCATTTGCCTCGTGGGTTTGTAACATTTACATCGTAGAATTCTAACATTTAATTAAAGAGTTTACAAAATTACAGGACTAGGAATATCGAGGATATCCAGGAAGAGAGCGCTTCCTACTACTTGTATTTAATTAAACGACATTCAAAAGGGATAGTTTCTTTGGGCTATAATCATATTCGATTATAGAGTGTACATCACTTTTAATATTCATTGTTTATCGATTCAACGTATTCTGTAATCAAAGTACAGTATTCCCTACTGTTCTTGTCTTCTTTACAGTCTTCCCTATTGAAGTTAAAGTGATTCTCTTTTCTCGGGTACTATAAGTCTGAAGAAGTCGGTAATGCAGATAAAGTTGTTTTACTTGATACGGAGTTATCACATATAAAATAAGCATTGTAGCAGAGACACAAAAAAAATCAGAAAGTATCATATTGTATGTATGTAATTGTATATGAAAGGCTCTAGGATTAGAAAGGTTTAAGTTTATCTGTACTTTCGAACCAAAGATAATGAGTTTCCATGACTCATTACTATGTTTTAAGTACAAATAGTATATTGGAGTTTCAAAATTCCAAATATATTTCAAGCAAACCACTCAGTCAGTGTTCGCGGTAACTCGGAGTAAGTTGCTTCAGTTGTTATAACGATTGATGACATTTACGAATCTAATATTTACGCTTGTGATTACTCAATAATTGTGTGAAATTTTAATATCGTTGCGGAAAAATGGCATCTATCGAGTTACTTAGCAAAGATGTGCCTGATATCGAAGTAAGTAATTAATGTATCGTGGCATTGAAGATCTGTTAGAAACATTTTTAATCTAATTCTAAATATTCCTTTCCAGAATCTTTTAAGCTTAAATCCGAAAATAAAACCATTTGCAAATTTTGTTCCTTCGGCGCATACTACAGAAAATAAGAAAATGTGGAAGAGAAATATTAATGAAAACTGCATTGTAAGATATATTACTGATTAAAAATTACGGACTAAATCTTATCTGAACAAGATAGATACTCTTATGTTAGATTATTTTTTCTAGATTGTTATTATTTCATTATTTTATATATTTTTATATATTTTATTATTTTATTATTTTATTATTTTACAGAAATGTCCATCTCTAACAAAAAATTTCGATGACATAAAGCACACCACATTAAGCGAACGTAGTGCATTAAAAGAAGCCGCGCGCTGTTTAAAATGTACAGACGCTCCCTGCCAAAAGTCATGTCCAACGCAACTGGATATTAAATCTTTTATAACTTCCATTTCAAACAAGAACTATTATGGTGCAGCAAAGGCGATTCTGTCCGATAATCCTCTCGGACTTACTTGCGGTATGGTTTGTCCGACAAGTGATTTGTGCGTGGGTGGATGTAATTTGCATGCATCTGAGGAAGGGCCCATAAATATCGGTGGTCTTCAACAATTTGCGACAGATGTAAGGAGGCAAACAATTTTGACTGATGTTTTGTGCATTAAGTACGTAATGACTCGCTAATCGTTGTTCCTTAGATCTTCAAACAAATGAACATACCTCAAACTAGAATTCCTGGACAAACCGTTCCACATTCCGATACTAAAATCGCTTTGTTTGGCTGTGGACCAGCTTCTTTATCCTGTGCATCATTTCTTGCACGTTTGGGGTATGATAATATTACAATATTCGAGAAAGAAAATTACATCGGTGGTTTAAGCTCATCAGAGATTCCGCAATATCGATTACCGTATGACGTCGTTAATTTTGAGATAGATCTCATCAAAGATTTAGGTGTTAAGATCGAACTGGGCAAAGCGTTATCCGAGAATGATTTAACGATACAGGTATTTACGTGTAATATTATGATCATAATTGGTATAAAGTACAACTAGCTTCAACTAACTTTTTAAAACTTTGTAGGGTCTTCAAAGTTCCGGATATAAAGCAATCTTTTTAGGAATTGGTCTTCCGGAAGCAAAGACTATTCCAATTTTCTCAAATCTTACAGAAGAGATGGGTTTTTTTACATCGAAGAGTTTTTTACCAAAAGTAGCGAAGGGTAGTAAACCGGGAATGTGCGCATGTAAAAGCAACCAACTACCTTCTCTTCGTGGGAATGTTGTTGTTCTCGGTGCTGGAGATACAGCTTTCGATTGTGCTACTTCTGCGCTAAGATGTGGCGCAAAGAAAGTTTTCGTGGTTTTTAGAAAAGGATTCACTAACGTTCGAGCCGTCCCTGAAGAAGTAATTATTGCCGTACAAAATGAAATATAGCTTTCTTCTTGTATTATTTTATAATTTAAATTTTTCGATGTGATTAGTTTGATTTAGCAAGAGAGGAAAAATGCGAGTTCGTTCCTTTTCAATCACCGAAACGAGTAATTACTCGAAATGGAAAAATAGTTGCAATAGAATTCTGTCGAACCGAGCAAGACGAGAATGATGAATGGATAGAAGACGAGGAACAAATTTGCAGATTAAAAGCAAATTTTATTATATCTGCTTTTGGATCAGGATTGCAAGATTCGAGTGGTAATAATTTAAGTTGCATTAACGTTTCTTTCTTTTAAGAAGAAATATTTTTAAAGAATTGTTCTTTTAAGTAACGCGAGCTATGGTACCCATTAAAATGAATAAATGGAACTTACCGGAAGTAGACACGGAAACCATGAGTACTTCTGTACCCGGAGTCTTCTGTGGTGGAGATCTTGCTGGTGTTGCACATACTACCGTTGAATCTGTAAATGACGGAAAAATAGCTGCATGGTATATTCACAAATATATTCAGGTAATAATTTAAAGGATCGACGAAATAATTATCTGTTAGAATCATATATCTAAGTAGTTTAAAGAATGTTTTATTTGCTGCCCGATAGAATTGTTATAATTTGGAAGTATCCGAAGTCCCTCAATTACCTAAGTTTCACACTCCAATCGATGACGTTGATATATCCGTCGAAATGTGCGGTTTAAAATTTGAAAATCCTTTTGGCCTTGCTTCTGCACCACCGACCACCTGTAGTACCATGATTAGACGAGCTTTCGAGGCTGGATGGAGTTTCGTTGTTACGAAAACCTTTTCTTTGAATAAAGTAATTAAATCATTGTTAAATATTTTTTGAAAAAATTATTTCAAGGAAGCAATGTTTTAGGATCTTGTTACAAATGTGTCTCCACGAATAATTAAAGGTACAACTTCACGCTACCATTACGGTCCCGAACAAAGTAGCTTCTTGAATATTGAACTGATATCTGAAAAGTCAGAAGCTTACTGGTGTAATAGCATTACAGAGCTGAAAAAAGATTTTCCATCTAAGGTTTAAAAAAACATACAATTATATAAGTTTTTATAAGATTTTTACATCACTCTTGTTGATGAAGATTCAAATTTATTTTTAGATTATTATTGCTAGTATTATGTGTACATACAATAGAGCAGATTGGACGGAACTTGCTCAGAAAGCTGAATCAGCCGGTGCTGATGCTCTGGAATTAAATTTATCTTGCCCCCATGGAATGGGAGAATCTGGAATGGGCTTAGCTTGTGGTCAAGTACATGATTTAAATAATTTATTATTATTTTATTATCAACCGTTATACAAACTTTCACATATTAGGATCCCGAATTGGTAAGAAATATTTCAAGATGGGTTCGGGAAGCTATAAAGATACCATTCTTCGTGAAATTAACACCAAACATTACCGACATCGTTTCGATAGCTAAGGCAGCTTACGAAGGTACTTTTCCGCATATAAATAATTAAAATATTTCAATGACAGATGTTCGAAAAAATAATCTTTTGTATAGGTCATGCTGATGGAGTATCTGCCATAAATACGGTTCAAAGTTTAATGGGATTGCACGCGGATGCAACACCATGGCCAGCTGTTGGCATTAAGAAGGCTACAACTTATGGAGGTATGTCAGGGAATGCAACTAGACCGCTAGCTCTAAGGGCAGTTTCTTCTATTTCGAAAAATCTTCCTGGATTTCCCATACTTGGTATCGGCGGTATTGATTCAGCGGATGTTGCTCTTCAGTTTTTACATTGTGGAGCATCTATTTTGCAGGTGAGTCAGTTAGCCATGTTATCTTTTTATGAATTTTCTACGTATAACGTCGATTACATTGAATTATTTTTAAATGGTGGATAGGTTTGCAGCGCTGTACAGAATCAAGATTTTACTCTGATTGATGATTACGTGACTGGTTTAAAAGCCTTGCTGTACTTGAAAAGCTTAGAACAAGTAAAAAATTGGGATGGACAAAGCCCACCGACGTTTAAACATCAAAAAGGGAAACCAGTTGTATTACTACATGCTCTTGGCAAAGTAAGTGTAACTTTTGGCTAACTGACTGAATAAAATAGATATGTACTAAATAAAAATATGCTATAATATACTATAATTGCTCTGTGTTTCAGAATATACCATATTTTGGAGAATATCAAAAACTTAGAGAAGAGAAAATAGCCGAGATTAAACTTAACTCGAATCCACTCGATAAATCTGTCGAAATAACGAGACCTGCTCCAAAACCTATTGCGCCTGTACCAACTATTAAAGATGTTATTGGTAAAGCTTTAAGTCATATCAATACCTACAAGGACTTGAATAACAAAGAACAAGTGGTAGCGTTAATAGATGACGTAGGTCTTAATCGTTTTTTAATCATTTCAAGTTTTATTCATTTTTATCATTATATATATTAAGGGTAAACAATTCTATGCGTTAGGATATGTGCATAAACTGTGGAAAGTGTTATATGGCTTGTGCTGATTCTGGTTATCAAGCAATCAGATTTGATTCTGAAACTCACATTCCATTAGTAACAGATGATTGTACAGGCTGTACACTTTGTCTTTCAGTGTGTCCTATTATTGATTGTATTACGTAAGTTAATTATTTATTAAGATAGAATTTTAGTTATGAAAAGCATATAATTGTTTAATTTATTTTTCAGTATGGTACCTAAAACAATACCTCATGTTATTAAAAGAGGAATACCACTGAAAGGAACACTTGAATTTGAACACTTCTAACCATAATAAGCACTTCGTTAAGCGCTAATATTTGTTTCAGTGGTAACAACAAGTACATTCTGCTCTTTAATATTTTTATCTAGTACAAAAATTTACTTAATATAGCAACAGCTTGCTACAAATTATTTACACTATATTATTCAATTCACTAAAGATTATTAAAAATCTGGATTATCAAACCATTGCATTATTTGTGGCAGTGAGAAGTTGTAATTATATTCATCACATTTGTTATTCATCAATCGATGTCTAAAATTTAATGATAACGAATCATATTGAAAATATTTTGTAGAAACAATTAAAAAAACTATGAAATATATTACCTTGCGTATTTTTTACAGTCTACAATAGGATAATCTGTCTGAAAGCATTGGGGTCTTAAAACATTAAAATAGGTTCTTCCAATATTAGTAGCAAAAATGTTATCAGCTTCTTTAAGACATCGATAAAATGCTCTATCACATTCACACGATGACCTGTAAATAGAACATATTTTTTTAGTCCCTTTCAATCAATTTAATGTAAAGTATTAATTACCTTGTGAATATACCATTGTTTAAAAGTCCTTCTCGTTTTTCTCCTGCTGAAATATTCTCCAAACAAAGATCATGAGTTTTACAACAAGCATCTGTATTATCAAAAAGTCCAAGGTCTTCTCCATTCGGAGATACATTACCATCACCACACCAGTATGTTCCTAAAATTTACATTATCAACTTATTTATATTAAAAAAATGTTAAATAATATTACACACCTGGAAATATTGCCTTAATTTTGGATTTAAATGAGTTAAAAACATCACCAATTGTTGATTTTTTCCGTGTATTTTCATTCTTGGGGAGCATATCAGATGCCAGCGCCTTTAAATAATTTTTAATACTCACAATTTTCTTATGGATTGCTTGTTCAGAGTTTATTAGTATTTGAATTGACTTTTCCATTGAAGTAATATATGTTTCTTTTAATGTTATTGAATTAGAATCAGATTCAAGGGCCAAAGTGACTGTGGTACATAATAAAAATGTATAGATTGTAGAAATCATGATATTTCTACTCATAGAACACGATTGGAAAATGCGTGATGTAACAATTATCTTTCTATCATTTTCAGTGACGTTCCTACTACGTAAACGGTAAAGCTTTCCTCAATTGTATTGAGTTTTACAGAGATAGTAACGTATCAGCAATTAGATTTTGATTAAAAAAGAATAGAAAGGAATGTTGCTGTTAAAAATTAATTCAGTAAAGAGTAACTTCAAGAAAACTATTACCTATCATTTTCTTAGACGACAGATTTTTTATCAAATGTTGTATCAATAATAATGTATAAAATAATTTTATTTGAATTGTTCCTTCTTACGCGAATTATAATTAGTAATCCACTTATGAAAAAACAACAGATTTACTTAAAAATATCTATCTTCTATTATTTCAAATAAATGCTGACATATCATATATATTATAGAATATATAGATACGAATTTTTAAAAATCAGTTTTATTTTATAAAAGAATTGCACAAAACCATATATATATACACAAATCACAATAAGCACGACTATATTTAGCGTGTTGTATCACTTAGTGATTCATTCGCGTTCAATTCATTTTCTGTAATATCATCTGTGTCCAGAGTTTGCTTATCTTGCAAAGCACGTCTCTTTTGAAGCCTTGTGCATCGTGAACAACAGTGATTTTGTTTCGACCAACATGCACGATGATGAACAGCCGAGCACTGACGGCAAGTGATAGAACTTGCATTCCATGGGTATATAATTTCATCATTACCACACAATTCGCATAAATGACCTCTGTACATTGATATTTAGCGGCTTAGTTATAAAATAACTTAGACAGAGTATCTATGATCATCGAAGTTTACCTTGCTTTGCATAATTCGCACTGTTCTGTGATGTGAGTGTGCATAGTATCATACACAGTACGAATTTCTTCTAAGAGTATTCCATTATTAAGATCAACGAGATCTTTAATCGAATAATTTCCCGAGTTTTCTATCATATGAGTGCGTATTCCAATTTTCCATGGTAATCCTTGTTTATTAGCTTCTGGACACAAAACTAAGTAACGTTTCATCATCTGCATTTCCTCCCGCATCCTCTGTTTATTATTTATTTTTAATTAATAAAACTCTCTGCTTTTCTAATGCAAAGTCATAATCATTTAATTTACCTTCACTACAGAGAGATCTGGAACTAAAGTAAATAATTTTGGATTTAATTCTTCAAGTAACAAAACAGAACGTTCTTCTAAAAGTGTTAAAAGCTGTGCAGCGGCACGGGAAACAAATCTTGGTTCCATGTCCCAATTTCTAATCACTCTTGCAGGAATTACCATTGCAGTGTTCCAATGACATCTTTGGCAATAATACAATCCACTATAGTCACAAAGACGGGGTTCAATCCATGCTGATTCTATATTTACAAATAACATATTTTAAAAGAAATATTAATACATAGAAAAAGAATGTTTTCATTTGTAACCCATATTTCCAAAAATTTCCTTTATGTATGTTACCTGTATTTTTAAATGGACTGCCAAAACAAGATAAAGATAGTCCTTTTGAGAAAGCTTGTAATAAAAATACGGTTTATCTACATCACAACAATGTAGAATATCTCTTGTACATAGAAAGTTACTCTTTTTTAAAGCGAGTTTATTTTAATCTAATAATATATCACTTATAATGTGTTTATTAATGAATATACTTACTAAATGTTATTCGAACTTTGCATTCAGCGCATCTGTATTTCTGACTCGATAAACCCTGTTCAGGACAAATATCTTTTGTGTAAGTATAACCACCTGCTTCACTAGCAATTACATGAACACACACTCTACATATATTATTTAGACATTTCCAATGGCAACAAAATTTGCAATCTGTAACAATATAGTAAAAATTAAACATCATGGAAACACACATTTACAGATAATAAGTTATATTTTAACGAGTCTTACCGCTACACATATACCATGATTGAAGCATGGTCCAAATAGCTCCACTACAATGATCACAATATACAGGCCCAGAAGTAGTTATATAATATTTTTGTGGTACTAAATGATGTCCTAAAATGACTTGCGTTTCAGGCAAATTTTCTTCTGATGTCTCTCTTAATTCTTGTACTCTTAAGCGTAATTCAATTAATCGTCTAACAAGCCATTTTCGTTCATCAGAACATTCTGCACTTTCTAAGACCATTTGTTTACATTTTTCTATCATATCTTTAAGATATTCTTCAGAAGTAGCCTAGAAGTGAAATATAATTAAATGAAACAAAGAATTATTACAATATCTGGTATATTATATTTATATAAATTATTTCACACCTTAGATAATGAAAGTACAGTTTCCACCGATTTTAAACTAAAAGGTATAGCAGCTTTACTGTCTGAACTATCATCTGCTTCTCCTGTCATATAATCAGATGACGAAGAAGGTGTTGATGGCACAGTATCAGAACTGTTAATTCTGGTTCTTGATTCATGATTAGAATCGTATGATTTATTTATATTATTTTTTATATCTACCATTTTGTCGTAGTTACTTTTGTAGTTACTTTTGTTGACTCTTATTAACTACACCATTAAATAAATACTTTAAATATCATATTTGCTTATAGTCAATAATAATATTCATTTATTTGTTTATTTGTGAATGACAGAAATTTTTAGATATTGGCATATCATAATTATTAAAAGATAGTAATTTATAAATATGTTATAACAGGCACCTACTTAAAAGCATAAAATGTTAAATGAAGCTATAAATTACATACCTAGCTTTTCTTAAAACTTGTAAGTGTAATACTGGTAATACTTACTTGATATATCGTTTCATGGAAATTTCTGAACACTTTAAATTATGTACACTTTAATATTTAACTAAATTTTTACTTCTATGATACAGTATTATTATGTTTTAACGTATATACATACTAATTTCATGTTGTATGTAGTATAAATGGTATTTACATATAGGCATAACAAATTTCCAAACTACTGACATCTGTCAGCGCAAACATCATATATTCGCTATTTATTATGAGAGTGCGTATCATGCTTTTATCAACTTAAAAAATGATTAGCGAAAAAACGATTTTCGATCGAATAATCGTTTCTTGTGATGTAATCGTATCAATTGATCGTTAGTATATGAATGATAAAAAAAGTAGAGAATAAATTAAACATTATAACCGTAATGCAGATTATACGTTGCTTTTTATAAATTTTTACAATATCATATCATATTTAATGAAGATCATTTATGTACAAAAAATGTAGGCATATTGATAAATGGAATAAATTATATATAAAAGATCAACGTTTAATTACATTTTCGCTTCTAAAGTTTGCCTTAGATCAATGTCCGCCATGTCATTATTTTTAATCGAAAGACAAGCTTTGAACGATTACAGTGAGCTTACGTCGATTAGAATAAAATCTACATTATAATATTTTTCATACTCCATATCTCTTTTTACTTTAAGTTGTTAGTCAATTAAGTGTTTATATACTTACAGTACTCATACATTAAGTATGTATACCGTTTGTACATACTTACTTTAAGTCGCAAGTATTTGATGTAGATACGCATATAACGTATCACATAAAACATAAATATAAATTACATTATTGTCGTAGAATATAAAAATTTTGTAAGTAACATAACGATCGATTTGTTCTTTTAATTCTTGTATTTAAAATTTGCACCGATGAGTTTCGCGCGTTTAATGCAAAGAACTGAATTCAGACATTTTCAATACGTTGATAGATGGCAGGAGTGCATTGCGATTTTTAAATCGATTCGCGGTTCTTTTGATCTCGGCGCGAAATTATGAAAAAAGGTTGTTCGGTCTCTTTGTCACAGAGAAGGATAGATATCGTTACTTTACGAAAGAGTAACAGCGAGAGCGAAAGAGTCCGTAGGACAAGGAAGAAATCGAGGCCCCGAATCTAAATAAATCGATCAGTAAATAGATCGAGCCTGCTTCCTACTGTTTTACGATTGGATAACAAGGGGAACAGGGGACGGGAGGTTGAGGAGAGAAGAGGCCGTGTATTTGTGGAGTTGAAGTCGGTAGCTACGATCGCCTTCTGGCAAACATTATCGTGACACCGTTTTGTGCGTGTTGAAGAGTTGGCCGGGTTCGTTCGATCGGTTCTTCCGCCGTATCGACCGGTCCGGTTGTTGGCCGCGCGCTTCCGATCCATGAATCCAGTGATATAGTAATTTTTCTCGGTGTGTATTTAGCGTGCATCGTGATACAACGATTCTTCAGCGATTACTCGCCCAACTTACTGGCAAGTAACCATGAATCATTCTGTAAATTCGCGCACTAACTAAACTATATTCGTTTCGGCCGGTGCGCGGCCACTTCCGTGTACATACTACGAATTCCTCTCGGTTGCCGCCGCGTTCCAAACGCTTTCCTTTTTATTTTTTCTTATTTTTTAATCGTCGAAAAGCAAATTTGGGAAAGCAGATTTAATTCGAATCGTCGTCGATATTCGAAAATCGATCGGGAATACCGTAGAATTACCACAAGTATTAAAAATATTAATCGTTCGTTTCCTGTCACTTTTTTATATCAGCGTTACGTAACGAGAATGAAATTTGGGAAAACTTTCGAACGCGAATTCTTTCTACCGTTGGTCCATATAAATCATTCTATGCCTTATTCAATGTGGTATCGTTTTCCTTAATTGGTAACTTTGAGAATGTCAATGTCAAAATTCTTATTAATTCACGTAAATTATACTTTTTTAAACTTACTGTTCGTGATGGGAAGCTCTCTGCGGATTCTTCGTAATTTGAATGCGTATAATTTCAGGCAACTCGAACATCTAGTACGGTTCGTGAAACAACTCTATAAAATTCACTCTCATGCAATAATTAACTTTCACTTGTCTGCATCATAATCGATTAAATCGGCACGGAAATCGGTTTAGAGACTAATTTCCCCGAAGTTAATGACGTACTAGTTATCGCGAAAACGTGAATTTCAGATGTAGAACGACATGGCTATCAGCATAAAATTCACAAAATTTGACAACACACCATGGGGATTCCGATTGGCGGGTGGAAGCGATTTTCCACAACCGCTGACTGTGATTAGAGTACGTACTTTATATTATATATCAGATATTATCCGTTTATTACTCGTAATGTATGCAGAAATATAGATAAGCAATAGCCTTTAGTTTAAATAGCTGATAAATAATTAATAAGAAATCGATAAACGTGAAGTTTACCTAGATTACTGCGCAATAAACGTTCGTATAACCGAATGCACAAAAGTACAATAGGTTGCATACTTGCAGGAGTATTTCATGATACCGATATTTTAGAAACATCGGTAAGGTAGAATTTATAGAAATTCCTGCATTATCGACTCTGCGGTATTTCAAGTAAAAGTGCAACCGTAACCGTCAATATATGTACATACATATTGCATATTGAAACGCATTGATAATTATTCTCGAACTGTATGATTCTAACGAGTTTCAATCTTTACATATTTTTAGCAAAACATAAATTGAACCAAAATGGAAATCGATTTAGAAATATTTCTTAGGTGACAGAGGGAAGCCTGGCAGAATGTATGGGTTTAAAAGTGGGCGATGTGGTAGTGAGATTGAACGATCAACCCATCAGTAGCTTGACCCACGGTCAGGCGCACGAAGAACTGATACGAGCAGGGAATAATTTTGTTCTGGGTGTACATAGGTAAGTACTGACCTAAACGGGGTACACAGAAGAGAATCTATAGACTCCTCGAAGAGAGTTGTTCGATTTCTACCGAAAGTAGATCTACGAGCTAGCCATGAAAACAATTCGATATCAATGTCAACGACACGCTGTATCGTTACACTGAATTGACCCGCTTGGAGGGCAAGCTTAACTTGAACTACTTTTAACTGCAACTTTATTTCGAGTAGCTCGTGATTCATGACGAACATCCTTCGATGAACGCTACTGAAATTTACATTTCACGGCAATTTACTAGACGAATTATCGGTAATATTTTAACGAGAAAGGGAAAAGATTGGGAAAGATGGCAAAAACATATCGATGTCCCTGTATATTTCGTGCGCATTATTATAACGCGTCGCAGCAAGAATATCCCAGCGTACGGGCAACGTGTGGTAACGAGAATTGCAACACTTATAAATAGGTGACCCAGAATGAAATCTGTTTATCATTGGTTGGCGATTTTATTGCTGGCATTTACACCGCGCACATTTGTTCCACGATCCCTCATTACCCTTTCGCGCGTGAACCGGCTCGCATTAAGCTTCAAAAAGCAGTTAAATTCGTTCCCCGTTCCAATTCCACTCACCTAGGAGATCGCTGTTCGCGGAACAGTGTACAGACCACGCGTGACAGATCGATCGAAACATTTCGATTCGAAACGCTATTAATCAGGCACGACTGTGTTACACAGAGAAGAAGATTCGCTGAAGGCTGTGGAGGCGTTGTCCGAAGAGAACATCGTGCCCTATAAGATTCCGGTACGTATCTTAAGACAATGTCCATAAGAAAGTTCAAATTTTCTGCCTCTTTGATCGGCCTTCATAAACACGTTCGTTAGCTCGCAGATTTGCCACCTGTTTTCCCAGAGCAAATACTGAAACAGGAAACCGTGATCGAGCGGCACGAGGAAATAACGTGCGAAGCGAAGTCGGGCGAAGAGGAGGTGAAGCCAGAAGTGGAACCACTGCCGGACAAGCCTAAGGACGCTAACAGCGAGATCGTACCGAATCAGAATCTTACGGACGACGAGATCGCGCAATTGATCCTCGAGGAAGAAGAACTTTTGACCGACAAAGGGGTTTTGGGGTATACGTTTGGTTATTTTACTTGTCCTCCTTCTTTTATCGTTAAAAACGGATAACGAAGAATTACGCTATCGGCAAGCTTCTAACGATGTACGCATTCCAGGGTGAACTTTAAGAAACTCAAGCCCCGCGTCACTGCTCTGAAACAATCGAAGGTGATCGAAGAACTTCAGAATATCGCCACAGCCGAACCACCTTTGGTCGAACAGTTGAGACGTACCTCGGTGTTTCTGCAAAAACCACAAAGACCGATACCGACACCTCGTAAGAAACAGGAGGAAGAAGAAGAGACAGAAGTCGAGTCGTACAAAGTGGTGATAAAGAAGCAGAAAAAGCGGAGCGTGACCGACCGACTGCTAGAGAAGGGTCTGCTGAAACCTGAGGACGCGAGTACTCCGGAACCACCTACTCCCGAGGTAAACACGGAAAATATCGAAATGGAGAGGAAAATCGAGGGAAACGATTCGTCGATCGTTTTGTCCATACCGCTCGATGATAGTTTATGCTTGCAACAAACGCTCGAACCAATCGTCGCTCGTTCCACGGTGTCGTCCTCTCCGTGTCTCGAACTTCCGATCGAGATTTGCCAGAGTCAGTCTTCCCTCGATATCGAACCTGAAACTTGTACGAACTTGGGATCGGATGTTACATGCCCGGTACAGTTATCGAAACGCGGAGAGAAGGTAACGTTAGCACGACGTGCGCCGAACAAGTGCAAGTTGAAGAGCTTCTGTACGAGAGGGCATTACTTCCGAAGGTGTTTGTTCGGGAAGAAAAGCCACGGTGACGTTAAGAGAGCGATTAAAGTAAAGTCTTCGTTCAGGCAACGGTTCCAGGAAAGCGACGCTGTGCGATCGAGCGGTCGCAGCATGGAGCAGCTTCGACAACTTCCACGTCGCTGTAGCATCGAGAAATCTTCGAAATCCAGGATCAAAGGTCGTTACCTCGAGACGTACTTGAAACGAGAGGATAATTGGATGAGGCGAACGATCGACGGATTGTTCGAGAACACCGATAGCTTTTCCTCCAGCAAATTATTCGATAGGCTGTTATCAAACGGAGGAATCTCGTTGAGAAAAACTCGTTACGCGGAGAAAATACTTGTTCGAAGCGGGAACTTTGTCGCGGTTCGCCTTTGTTCCGACGTTCTGAAATATTTCAAACAAGGATATTCGACGTTTATCGGAAATTCTATAAAACCCAGGTCACAAATTGCTAAACGTTTGTACTTTAAAGGTCATTACATTCGGCGCATTCTTTCGCGCAATCTTGTCCGTTTGATTAACCGTATCAAAGACGTAGCGTATTCGAAGGATGTTGGCAGGAAAGACAGAAGGAGAAGCTCGACGATGATCAAAACGAAAGGTCGTTATTTAGAGACGTATCTGTTCGAAAACGTATTCTCGGATTTGCAGGATCTTCGCGATCGTTTCTCGGCACGCTCGACCGTCGTCTCGTCGAGGAAGAAATTTTTCGCCCGAACTCGTTACGTCGAACGTATCCTTAAAAACCACTTGGACGCTCTTGGTTTAATCGTAAACTACATTCGCTGCCAGGTTGTCCAAGGTATTTCCGATTCTTCCGTCGTTATTCCAGGCTGTTCGTCCTTGAACTCGCGCCAAACGGACGCGCCTGTGTCGTCCATGAAAGAAGACGACGTCCTCTCCAATTTGATCCGTTCCTCCAAAGACTTTATCTCGGCCGAGGTTTTTCACCGTGGCAGTAGACGACTCTCAAGATCATCCAGAGGTAGCGTATCTGCCGGTTCTTCCAACAACTCCGATACTTTCGGAAGCTATCTCTTTAATTGGCTTCGTACGAAGTCGACCAGAGAATCGGCCGATCGAACGATTAACGATAAAAAGATGATCCAGGATAACGATCGTGACGGTCGTAGGCTATCTTTCGTGCCGACTATTCTTTACGAGGGTCTAACGAATCGTATAGACGTGGATTTCACTCGATTAGTGGCATACGCGTTTGTCCCTTGTACCTCGATCATTTTGTTGTACATGTACAAGTAATATTCGTATCGAGTAAACGGTCTAATCAACGTCTATTTAGATAAGGTGATTCGAGACGGTACCATTAATGATTACGATTATGTTTAGATTTAAAACGACATCACTTGTTCTAGGACATCCCTAACAGACGCTAGATCATCATGGACCATCTGTAAACGTATAAAAAAAATGAAAAAGTGTTCGTCGTTCGTAAAAGTGTGTGTTGTATCTTCTGTCCAATGTAACCGTAACCTTTCTCTCGTAACTAGAGATAGCCAATTATACTTGTTTCCAGGGCCGTGCAACAGCCGGACAAGGAAAATGTATCCATCAACTAAAAAAAAAAAAAAAAAAAAAACACACATAAACTAAACTTGTCTTTTGTGGGAAAAGTTGTGAAAGTAGTTTGTCCGTTAAACGTTACGTATTTTATTTAACCAGCTGACGAAAGAGACGTAGCGTATGTTTAATGTAACGCAAGGTAAAATGCACGGTCCTGCAAGTATATGTAACGTAGTATGTACTTAAAGAAGTTCAGTGATCGCGCTCGCACGTCGATCCATTGATATCTAGTCTAACGAGTGTAGAGAAATCTCGCGTTATCATGCACGCGCAGATCGATGCATGTAATATCTACGTATAATTACCTCAATGTCAATGTACTCACGATGGATTGTCGAGAGAAAAGTACATTCGAAATAAAATGCGTATATCTGGATGCACCCAATGCTAAAATTCTCGATAATAATTCCCTTAATATCAAAATGAAGCAATTAGGACGCTGCGTTTCGCCCGGGATCACGATTCTCCCACAAATCCCATTCTGTTTTCCAGAAACGATGACGAACGGATCGAAGGTGCATACGTAACAGGAGATCGAACGACGCGATTGAAAAAACCGATTCGCTCGTTAAGCGATAACAGGTAAATTAGCGTAACAAGGCGACGCAGGTGGTAAAAGCGTTCCGTATGCACTTCGATCCCGTGTCTTTGCACGACAGACCGGCCGAACGTTCACCGTTCACCGTCCACGAGCCCTGTATACTCTGTACATAGTTTGTTGTCTGAATTCAGGCGACACCGTCGGCCACTCCAGAGCCAAGCGGCTGTAGATCGGATCAAGAACGCGAGCTCGAGTCGCGTCCCGAATCGAAAGCCGAATCGAAAGCCGAATCGAAGCCGGAGGAAAGCGAAACCGAGCAACAACCGGAAGAAACGATAGCGTGCAACGAGGGAAACGCCGAGGTCGCAAGCGTTCACGAGGAGGAAACGCAGCAGGAGCGAACGACACAGGGATCTATTCTGAGCGAGATCGAGAAAGAGATGGCGAACGTGGCAGCGAAGGTCGATAAAGAGAAGATCAAGCAGCTTGTCAGTACGGAGATCAACCTGGAGAAACAGCTGGAGAACGTTCAACGACAGTTATTGGCGTTGAAGCAGCTACCGAGCGAGATCGAGAATCATCTGAGAATCGTGTCGGAGCAACTGCAGAAGATCATGGAGTTGAGCGGTGTACAAAACGGCGCCACTGACAACGACGAGGGACGGCGAGGTATGCTCGCTCTCTAAGATTACATTTTCGAGCGAATAAGCCTCGATCGGTATCTCGTGCCAGCCTACGCACACGCATATTTTCAAATTTTACGCGTTCGCGACTTTTGAAGCGCTGCCAAGCGTCAACTACGTCCGGCCTAACCGATGTTTCGTTGCGAAACCAACCAGACTGCCTTCGATTCGATTTGCCAGCCATTCGCGTTCCTTCCTCGCATAACACGAAACTCTTTCGGCATAGTTATCGCTCTAGAATTGTACGATGCAACGATGGGCTCGTTTGTTTGATTTTTCAGAAGCGCAAGAAGATGCAGAGGAGGCGAAAGAATCGGAAGAACGGCACGAGGAATACGAGGAACTGGAGGAAACGGAGGAACACGACGTGACGGAGTACACCGAAGATATTTCGTACTCGGCCTATTCCGATGAGCATGTGCAAATCGTTCGAGCCAGCGAGGAAGACGATGAAGAGACCGAGACGCAGGAACTGGAAGGAACTCTGTCCGTAAAGAGCGAAGAAGGAAGCAGAGTGAAGAAATTCGTCGTTTCGTACGAGACGAAGGTTTTGAAATCGCCGAGCCCTGCACCTTCTTCTCATGGTAAATATTTGATAAGCTCGTCGTCGCATCGATCGATAAAACGATCTTTACAAACTATTATCGTGAAAGAAAGATAACGGAAACAAGGCGATGTGTATTATAGGCAGTTTCGAACCAGATCCAAATCTATCGGCAAAAGATCAAGTTATTCAGGAGTTGCAGGTATTCTAGAGAATGATACGGAATGTAAATTGAATGTGTAGTAACCGTTGTTCTTACACTGTGTCATCTAGCATATTCCAGCATCCTGTACTTTATCTTAATCGCTGTCGTTCTTCGACAAATATCACAAAGAATGCATCTCTCTTTTTTGAGTTATCCTAGAAAAAAGAAAAAAAAATTTAATAACGTAACGTGAGAAACACTAATTTGTTTCCCTAATTGTATCCTTATACTTCGTGAAGATGAAGTTATCTGTGCCACGTACATTCCATCGAACGTCCGAACGGGAAGCACGCGGATTCCTTCGTAACCCCGTGTCAAAAGCATTCGTGGATCGTGAAGAAACGATTAATTTAAATAGCTGTGGATCGTGGAACGATGTTTTTCATACGTTTGCAGCAGAGAGTAAAGCAACGAGGGAGAAAACGTTCGCAAGATCTCTGGCCCCAGGCTAAGCAGGTCGAACTTACGCGCGGCCGCAGATGGAGGTGTCCGAATGATTTCTTCAATGACGAAATGATTGCCGAGGTTTTATCTTCCCAGGCGGAAGTGATTCGAGGCAGAGCTCTAGGGTAAGCTTAACTTTTTATCAATTTCATGTGAATTTGCATTCCTACGATAATGATTTAATAACGCAATGCGGTTGCTTCGTGCATTTGCACGCGTACGTTTGAAAGTATGTGGTTTCGTTTCACCGAGAGTTACAGCAAGAAGAACGACGATGCAGGTTACGTGATTAATTATCTTGGTGGAACTATTAGTAATCTTTGTGATTTATGATCGCAGAGTGAACTTCAAAAAGTACGAGAAAACGAATCTACCGAACTACGATCACTTAATGAACTCGAGCGTCTATAAGATGATTCATAAGATGGAGCGAGAACCGAAACGAGGAATTCCAGCTAGACCTGCCAAAGTAAACGCCGCGGAAGACATAATCGAGAGGGTCGTACGTATCCGATAAGATCTAAAGAATTTTTCCGGCCGTTAAAGAAAGAAAAGAAAAATATTCGAGGGCCGATCTCAAAGCGGTGCTGCGTGTTTTTTTATTTCAGAAGTCTCCAGCATTGAGCATCGCGGATGACAGGAGCACTCGAAGCGTCAGTCACTGAACCCACGAGACATCGACGATGAAAGAATAGAATTCTTTCTTGCGCCATGAAGATATCGAATAAATAACGATCGGACGCAACTAACCCAACGATACTTAAGAAACGACAAAGGAAAAAGAGGAAAAAGATACGAATACGTGCGCTGCGATCGAAAGTATCAAATATAAAACATAAGGCTAATTATTAAGTACGTGTGCGTGTCGTATATACATGTTATACGGATTGAGCGTTAATAAAAGGATTGATTCTTTTTCGTAAAACGTCATTTCAACGAATACCATCCTTCCGTCTATCTTTCTTCCACGAGTATCGGTACTTTGCTATCTCGACGTGCAAAGTAGGTTGTCGAAACGCGATAATCAGCTTCGTCATAAAAAATTCACAGAATCGCGCAAGAAGACGTCGCGGTCGGAGGCAAAGTTTCTCATCGAAGCGATGATTCGATCGTTCCATTTCGACGCAGTAATCCGAATGATTGGCGCGCTTTACGCAAGATCCTTTCGCGCAATAGGATATCCGAGGACGAGTTGGCTCGACTCGCGGATGAGTCGCGCATACTTTCACCTTTCCGGAGTTTCCGACTCTGTTCCGAACCGTGTCCCGCATGCGTACAGGGGGCTGAGTCACTTCTGCCGTGGCCAACGAACGTTCTTTCTCCTCTCTCTTTCTCTGTCCTACGCGGTAGTCGTCTCATGCTTAGGGTCCGAGAACGTGACGTCGGTCCCGAGCAATTTATGTAAAGCATTCTAGGCATGATTCACGAACTAGTTCGCGCCCTCGTGACCGCCACCGGCGCAGAAAATGCAGCCACTCTCGACAGCACGAAAATCTAGGCTCATCCGGCCGCGCAGCCGAATGCATTTCAGATTCTGCTTCGTGCTGTGACTTTCAGCCACGATTATGAGATAACGTTCCTCGGCTCGACCAACCGTCGCCCTGTCGTGGATATTCGCATGTATCTTGTCATATTTTCATCGGCTACTTTAGTTTCGTCCCAATTCCACTCGAACCTGTCGTTCTCAATTTTTCATATGCTCTTTCTTAAGTTTTTCTCCAAGTTTCCGCAAGTATTCCTTTCAGAATGTCTTTCCTCCTCGTCGATGATCCGAGGTAAACGCTGTCCGAGTGGAAGTACGAGTATCTGACATAGTTGGGACCGGAAGAGACCTGGCGATCTGCTAATGGACAATACTTCAGAAGAAATATCGTCGCAACAGTCGGTATCGATGCTCCATCCTTTGATATAGAATCTTGCTGTGTGGTAGTTTTCAAATTACAAGCGATAAAAGTTTCGTTCGATATTGTATAGGAAGAGCGAGACGGTAGTGTGATCGCAGTGCAGGCTAATCGGTCGATCGCGTTGTTCGAAGTACAATCGAGAATAAATTATCGCAGAGAGAAGTGCATGGGCGGACAGTGTGGCGAGCAAGGTGCTTCTCTTCATGGTCGAAGCATTGGGAGCAATGACAGAAGATGGAGCGGTAGGAATCGGCGCTGCGGGGGAAAGAAAGGTACAATGGAGGAAAAAAGAAGAAACGAAACGTCGGGAATGCCATCCTGATACCACCACCACAACCACGTATCCTTCTTTATCCTTGTCTGCTTTTCGTCTCTTCTCTTTTACTTCCTTCCCCGGTACCCCTCCCTTTCGCATTTCGGTTCTAGCTCATTCATTCTTATCTTTCCTTCCTTTCTCCATTTTCTTTCTTTACGACGCTTCCTCCTCGTTCGCGAAAGAGGTCATTTCCGTACCTTCTTCCACTCCGCTGGCTACCCTATCAACCCCTGTTTCCGGCTCCGCAAACCGCTGTTCCTCTCTTCTGCTCGTTGTCGTTCTTCGTCGCGACCATCTCTGTTCTTGTAAATCCATCGTCTCGGACGACCTAGCAAAATCCCCAAATTATCGTTTCTTTCGCGTTTGCCCAAGATCGTCTCTTGTCGCGTCGTATTTTTCCAGGCATCCGCCGTTCACCGATTTTAATCGAAAATCATCGTTTCCCATGGCCGCGTCATCGTCTCCCGCATCATCGCTGCCCTTTGTATCTAATGGCCGCGATACACAGTCGAAACAGATATATGTATCTCGTTGGTAGTTTCTTTCCTTCGCGCGTGGAAACGTGGAGCTTCCTCTTTGTCGCACCTTCCATTCACTCCCTCCCCGAATAATTCTGGATCGCGGTCTCGTTCCTACCCGCGTGTTAGGTCTCTATCCCTATCCCCGCCCCTGGCCAGAACCGCGGCAAAGCCGAATCGGATGGAAGGAAGGCAGCCAGGCAGGCCCCGCTGCCCGACTGACCGTCCTCGACGTCTGCTGTACCGTACCTTTACTCCGGTCTGCGCGTTCTTCAGGAACGTACGTGCCGTTCTCCCAACCGCGCGATTTCGCCTCGCAAAGGCAGCCGTCAACCGTGACCGGTGCAACGTGCATATTCTGCCTTTAGTTTCGAATTCAGTCGTAACAGATAGAAAATCGGTCTCGCTGACGTACCGACGATCCAGCCAACTCGTTTCTTACTTCTTCGCGTTGTTCGTCGCTCATAGAGGATTCAGTTTTTATCAACCGCTTAAAGAAAAGACAGTGATATGGCCCAGCTGATCAACGTCAAACTCTCCAGATTCGACGGATCCCCCTGGGGTTTTCGTCTTCAGGGAGGCAAGGATTTTGGTACACCGCTCGTCGTACAAAAGGTGAGCTTTTTTTTCTTATCTTAACCGACATATTCTTTAACGCGTTCGCCTTGTTTACTAATTGTTTCGAAATTTCCAACGTGAATACATCGCAACGGATCTTTCCAAGTTCCAATAGAACGTTAGATAGATAGGAACGCGTTCAATTTCGAACAATCGTGTTTTACGCATCGACATTCCGGTCTTTCAGCGCCTGATGCGACTCTCGTGGCTTTCTTCCGGCTATCTATCGATCTTCCCGTTTCAACGAGCGTGAAAAATCGTCAGTTTTTTTTATTAGGATTATCAGATAGCTCGGATAAAGCGACTGGAAATCGTTCAAACTTATTGCGCCAACGAATTGTCATTATCGACGTACGACGATAAAGACTTCGTCTTCAACCGATTATTACTATAGGTGTGTTACAAACATTACGCAATTTACAAACACTCTGAGATAATTCTTGCGTAGTAAAAATCGGCTATCGTAAAAAACTCGCGTGGACGATAAAATTCAATGAAATTCTATTCAACGAGTGGCTACGCCGATCGCTGTGACGTTTAGCGGCCATGACGAAATCTCGAAAATAACAGGAGTCCGAGCTATTTAATTCTTCGAACGTATTCAACGATCACGAGAAATGTCTTTTTTCGCCATAATGGACTGTAAGTCGGGATTACGTAATAGCCTAACAAACGCCAAATTATTTCACGCGCATCGGTAGAAATCGCTGCCAACTACGTGCGAAACGCGCGGACCGTCGTCGCCACCGTGTTTTGGCGACTAAGCGTACTGTAACACGAGAAGCTTTTGGCTACTATCGCCGTGACTTTCCAGCGAATTTTCAACTTTCTTCGTTTACTTCCATGTCGATCTTATTCGATGACTCTAACGACGAAATATCATGCCGGATGTTACGTGGATCGCCGCTGTAAATTTTCCAGCATCTCGCTGTACGTACACGCGTTCGTGTTTATTATCGTTGAGCAAGAGAATATGTATTTTAAGAGCGACCTGTAACGTACGCGATAAATCATCGATCAGGAAATATTTCAACTGCCCACCTGTTAACGAAGAGGTGACATATAACTTGAAACACGTTGCGTCTTAAGGGCTTTTGCTTTTCGCCAAACGATCGCGAAACGCAAGTGGATTCTGTTCGAACGTTCAACAGTTTTATCTTACGATCGACATTTCGAACTTGGCCTTCTTAGCAGCACGTGCTCCGTTTATTTTATGAGGCCGCAAATACGACGTCCGGCCGCCCTCGAGTTTCTCGGAAAGGAGAGAAATACGAGTTTACCGGTGTCAAACGCTCCCACCCGAAGGAATTACAAATTAATCGCGAGTAATTGCTTTAACGAAGTTTGCCATTTCATCGCGGTAACCATTAGCGGGATTTATAGATCGTGCTCTCGGGTTAATCCGACGTCTCCCCGGTTCTTCGACATCGTCGATCTCGGAACGTACGCCTCGCCCGCCGCTTTGTGACAACGACGATCGTCGCCTGTATTTACCAAACCAACCGGTCACTTAGTGGGCCTTAGCGTACGAATCTATTTAAAGGTTATTAGCTGAGTTCATCGGGTAAACATATTCGTAGACTTCTGAAGATGTTTGGCATACCATTGCCTTCTTACGCGTTCGCGCGTTTAAAGAATCGACGAAACAAAATATTTTGAAACCTGTGTGAAATAACGGTGACCGAATATCTACATGGAGGAATAATGGAGGAAGGAACGTTTTTAAAAATCGATGCATCGAAGGCGTTCAAAAAGAGAGAAAAAGAGGAGGGAAAAGGAGAGAGGGAGAGAGAGAGAGGTAGCGTCGCGTCGCTGGTAATCCGAGGCAAATTATTTGGGCGTTCTATTTCTAGAAGGTGCCTTTGCGAAACGCGCAAGCCGGGTCGAGCCCCGCTCGCGAAGACAACGACGAAGACGAAGGCAACGACGACGACGATGTCGTCGACGGCTTCGTGCTTCCTGGACCGCGTTGGTCACCGCGAAAATAAATTTTTCGTCGGAGGGAGCGATCTTGCGTCGATCGATAAAAATACCAATCGTCGACGTAGCACGTGCGTCTGCTGCTTGTTCGCTCGAGAAAAAGGGTAGACTAAACGACAAAAGTGTCGGCCGCGATTCACGCGAGACAGAAATGCTCTTATCGACGAACCGCGACTACGTGAAACTCGAAACGTGCTCGTACGCGTGTAATCTTTTCACTCTGACGAACGATACAGGCGTACACGTTTCGTCCGTGAATTGACGAGCGAACTCTGATGTTTCGAAATAAAGAAATCCTTTCGTAGATTTTGGTTAAATAACCGCGAGATTCGGCAACAACCATTAATTAAACAACGTACGTAACGTTACAAACATAGACGGACAGAGGTTTCGGTCTCGTAATCTGCGACCAACAGCTGCGTGTATTTGCGCGCGAGTTTCCGCGATTCCGCGGCGACGCGGTCGGTGCAACGTGGGCGCGTTGTTATGCGATATTTCGTTGGCGACCGATGCGTACGAGTCGCATTATCGTACCGAGGAAGGACTCGACATAAATTTCTCGTGTCATTAGCCGATTATAGTGTCACGTCCATAACGCGTTTTATTAACGTTCTTTCTCTTACCGTATCGTTGTAACGACTTTTAATTACAAATCGAGATAACGAGTACAAAGAACATACGCGCATCGTTCAGGGGATAGTTGATATAACTTTTTATCGTTCACTCGGTGGTGAATCGCTTCGGTGGGAATTAGATTCGATTCGTTCTAGCGTTGTATCGTTTGTAAACTGCGGTCGAACGCGTCGTCGCGTCGGCTTCACAAGGCTAGAAACTCGAACGAAAGGAAAAGATACCTTCGACCAGGATAATCGTGTGATCGTTTTTAAGGAACGGTTCGACGATAATTGTCCGTGTCTGTAATAATACGTTCGCGCAGCGATAGAATCGATAACTTAACTACTATGGTCGTTAAACGCGCGGCTACGACATATTATTTTTCCAGTGGTTTCGTATGTTCAAGGCAAAGAGTACGACGATAATATTGCGCAACGATTGGCGTTAACAGGTAGCCCAGGCACGGACAAAAATATCTCGCATATTGCCTATCCGAGGCAGGCACTTCCTTCCGATAAAGGTTAACACACGAATGTGGCAATAGCTGGGCTTTTGCCAGCCGCGTGGGAAGAAAGCGATTTACAGAATTCGCCGCTGAAAAATGAAGCACCGTGGCATCGCGAAACGAACACGAAGCAAATTATGCATCGTCCCGACTAAACATAGAAGCAAATCTTCGTAAATACATTTGGCAAGAACCGCTTGGTGAACGGGCTCTAGTAGAGAACGAGAAAAAGAAACGAAGAAATGGGAATGGAGGGAAAAATGGAGTGAAAGAAAAAGAGCGACCGGTTGGGGGTGGTGAGGGGTGCAGGGGAGGAAAGGCGAACGGCACGGTATCGAGAACAGCGATATTTTTGCTGTTCGATTTTCGTCATTATCGAAAATAAGCCGTCGCGTCGAGTCACCGTTCGTGAATTCTGTTTATGTCTACGAGGCCCGGCTTCGTGCTTAACTCCGTGTTGCACACGGTAAAGAGAACGTAATCGTTGCGCGGCAAAAGTTGTACGGCCGATTTGTTTACGAGCGATGGGAGAAACAGCGGGGTGGAAACCGCGAATTCGAAGCTGGCGCAGGATGTCGCCAGCTGCCTCGCACCGGCTGCAACCTCGTAATTCCGACGAGCGATAGAAAAAGACACGCAAGAGTTTCCGGCTTTCCACGAAGCCCGCATTCGACGGGATTTGTTCCTCGAAGCTGGGATCAAACCCGAGAAAATAGATCGCTGTACGATCTAACACGCGTAGGGAGAGATGGAGGAAGAGAGCGGACGGTTGTAGCAAGATTTGCGAGTATCAGGATCGTAATAAAATGATTTAACGTCTTTCAGAACGAAAACCGTGCTCGAGACTGATATCTGCTTGATAAATCATCGTCTGTACGCAACGGTTCAACGACGAAGAGCGAACATCGAAGAACTCTGGCATCGTCGTAGCTCTCGTCTAAAGCTTGGCAACCGCTGACTACCTGGCAACAATTGCATCCAACGTTGTTTACCGACCTGCTCGTTATCAGCTCGAATAAACTATTCGATTATCTTCGTTGCTGACCGGCTATCGTACTCGATAGTATCCCAACTATTTTCCTGATTACGTAATTCGTGAAAGCACGTTGACCAAAGTTCTTGCTTTCGTGGACGCGCGAAGGTAGAGCGAAATTATCGCTGAAAAATAAATGCTTTAAACTTGGCACAATTGCCGAGAAGATTCAGGGGTCGTGCTCCTCTCGTAAGATGTCAAGAACTCGTAGATAATATATCTTGGGTTTTAAAGGGTACATCGATCGGCCGATTATCCGAGTCCTCTTTATCCTTCTACAAACATCCGAGAAGATTGACATTTTTTAAAGACGAGGTCGCCGTCGTGAAGGAAAATCCGTGCAAGTTCGTGGGAGTTTTGGCCCGGATTTTCTGGAGATACAGATTCTCAGAGATGTAGAAATCCGTTGCACACGGTACGAAAATACATTTGGCCCATGGACGGGAAGCGTCGGCGAAGTTGTCGATATGACAATCGATGTGACATACGGTATTTTCGCAATTCGAACCACCGCACCGTCCTTTCGTACGCATCGGAAAACGATCTTCGGACAAATTTATATCGGCGCGTTTAAAATACGTACGGCTTTTTAATCGTCGGATCGCCCACTCGCCGAGCAACCAGACTTGCTCGCTATACGTTATTCCTTTTACGCGTAAATGCAAATGCAGCCAAGGACACGGGCGCGTAATCGTTAAGTTTGCGATAAAAATACTCGAAACTACTCATCTGCGAATTCTTTTACTGGCTTGCGAACGTTTCTCTTTCTTTTTTAACGTTCTTCGAGACGGCATTGGTTAAAAAAAAAAAATTATACGTCCTTTTGTAGAACGATCGTTGTTGGTATTGAAATCTCGTTGGTCGACGAGTCACGTAACGGAAGGACGTTCGCGGAAGCCCGAAGATGCGACACGAAATTTTTTTTCCAATCGAAGCTTCTCTTTCCGGTGGTCGATCGTTGGTCCGCCGGTGCAAAGAGAATTGCTGCGGAGGCCGAAAGGAAGCCCGGCCCGTGGATATTAATAGAGACCGAGGCCCGGTGGCGGACGCCACAGACGAGCTTACACCCGTGGATATAAAAATATCGCTTTTATTTCTTACTGCGCACCCCTCCTCCCAATTCCTCGACTTTTTTACCGTTTTCACGACGCCATGGCGTTCTTTTATCTCGTACGATTTTATTGGCACGACGAGTCGCGTGTGCCCTCCTCTCGTCTCGCCACCGTCTTTTCCCCTGATTTCTATCGTCTCGTTTTCACTGGCGCGTTTCTTTTCACGCTTCCTGTATTCTGGAAATTACCTATCGTTACGCGCAACGTTGTATGTACGATCGTTAATTAGCCAGAGTTCTAGAGGAAGGCGCGTAATTGGGATATCGTTCGAAACGATCGTCGAAGCCTTTCTTAGAAACGACACGTGAAAGAAACAGGAACTCGTCGGATATCGTGTTATATAGGATTTTTTCCCCTGTATTGTCCGCGAGACAAATGAGGAAAGCCAGACAAGGCAGAGTGAAATTGTATCTCGATGACGAAGTCGAAGATTTAGGAACGCCATCGTAAATGCCGATTCGATTTCGGGAATGAAGAGACACAGTGGGAGGCAGTTGTGGGAAATTTGCCAAAAGTCAGACCAGAAATCAGTCTTCTGCCGTATGTTTGTCTCTTCTAGAGTAGCACCTCTTGAATTCGTGGGTAATACGACACCCTCGCCGTCGTGATCGCATCGCTATTACGACATCATCGAACTTGAGACTCGCGAAACGTTTTCCACAGTAGCTGGTAGAACTGTGATCCGTGCGAGAAAAATGCCTGTTGCATCGAGAAACATGGCACGTTGCGAGCGTCTATTTCCGCGTTTGAAAATAGCACGTCATATCGCTACTGTATGTCATTGGAGTTCCAAATGCGAACGTCGAATGGAAAACGTAGACGTTGCCGCGATAAACCTAATCGACTACACGCGCTCCTCCATCGCTTTCTTTATCAACCGACGAAGAAGCGAGGTGAGCTCATTGCGAGTGCTCGCTTCGCGTCATCGACGAGAAAGACTGGCGCATCTTGCGTTCGATTCTTCGAGTCGTCGGACTCTATGCCGACGATTCTCTCGAGCAGCATCTAACAAGGATCCTTTGTGGCTGACGTTGACGCTCTTCCGGCTCGAGTGTGTCATCGAGCCTAATCACCAGTACCTCCGAGAATCGAATCCACTTTCACGCATACATTGCACTCCGTTTCCTGGTTGCTTTATCCAAACGCATAATCACTTACTCACCGTTCCGAGAACGCGTCTACGTTTCGTCCCTGTCGTTGCAACGTTCGTCGCCATCGCCTCGTCGTCGTTACAGCAAATACGAAGAAGGCGATGAAACGAAGGAAAAGCGCGAGCGTTTTCGCTTGGCAGATCAAAATGTATCGACGCATTTCGACACAGTCGAGCGTTTTGCATTACGAAAAATCGTAGAACCTCGGTCTCTAGAGGCATGGACGTCATCGATATTCAGCCTTCCGTAGAAGGAGGTTTACGACTCGGCTACACGCGAACGATACACTCGTCTAGACTCGTTTGCTTGGATACGTACGTACGTACGTACGTACGTAAGTAAGTACGTACGTATGTATGTTGTTACATCTTGCGCGCGAATAGCATCGTGCAGTTTGTTCGAAAAGATAAGGCCAGATCGAACGTAGGCCGATAATTTCGGCCTGACGTCACTATCTATTTCTTCTGCTTTACCTTAGGACAACAGAGGCTACCGTTGACTTTGCCTCTTCCCGCGACCGCAAACCATTCCGACCTATGTATGCAGGAATATATAATTAGAGTGGCGCGAGTATTCGCGAATGTGGCAGATAAGTTTATCGGTCTATGCGTCACGACTATGTGGACGAAGTCGCGAGAAACGGGATGATACGATAATCGAAGACGTTGAACGAACGCGATGGCTTCCGAGCGTTTCCAAGTTCCCGCGTAAAGATTCTCGAATACAAAGAATATCTTTGAAATTGCATTTTACATGGACGAACGCTGAGAGTGGCGTTTCACCGGTAATTCTAATAGAATTGCGACCTCTCTCTCTCTCTCTCTCTCTCTCTTTTCGTCGTATTTTTACGCGCTGTTCCATTAGCAGAACGATTAGTACTGTTATTCGATCGCGATGAAATTCATAACGGCACGACGTTAAAATAGCGAAACAAGAAGGAGACGAAGACGCGAAAGTATCGGTGACTTATTTCCATCGAGCGCGTTCCCTTTCATTTGGTCCGATTAAAACCGGTGTCACTGACCGAGGCCCGTTCCCTGTCCACGTTTTTCGAGAGTATTGCACGTATGAACGAGCCTTAAGTCCTCAAAGTGAGAGAAAGAAAAAAGAAGAGAAATGCATTCCAGCATGGAAGGTAGGATGGATCCGTCTCTGATAACCCGCCCATTGGAATGCGTACCTCGTACACCTTGGCGTATTCTCGCTCTCGGTTCCACTGCATTCAAGTGCATCTACTTGCATCGTCACACATATTTTCGGGATATATTTTTAGATACGTCGTTATTAATAATACGTTCGGTAGCTCCGTAGCTACTAAAGTCACGGATGTTCGTCACAAATACGCGCCCCACGTACTTCGTAACGAGAGTACGCTTTCGTTCAAGATCACGATACGACGTGTATTAACAGTTTAGCGAGTTTCACTTTCTATCCCGAAGGAAAATAAACCTAGTAGCGTTGATTCGGTTCTACGAAATACGTGTCGACGCTCGATGTAGAGTGAAGCTCGCGTCATTTTCCATTGAACAGGCCTGCCGACCAGTTAATTACGAAATTAGTATACTCCATTACGAGGCGGTCAGGCCAGCAGAGGCAAAGTATACTTTATCCAAAATTGTCAGACGCTATTATTACCCAAAGCATGCGCTCCGGCTCGAGTTGGTGTACGCTCGGAACACGTATGTCCGCGCGTACTCGTTCATTCATCGCGGTTCACGCGGTGGCAGGAGCGTTCGTAGAATGAATACACGGCCTGGGCTCCGATATGTCATACGTATAAGACTATGCTGCATCTTGATGCATTCTAACTGTTGGTTCGGCCTGCCGCTCGTACGTATACGTACAAATAAGAGGCGTATGTGTTCGGGGCCTATTTTTAAACCGGTCCGAGACTATTTTTAGAGGCAGGCTTTCACGGTGCCCACCGAGCTTAACCCTGACTTACGTCCACGTCCTACGTTTTCGTGGACCTAGGGACGAAGAAGAACGCCGCGAGTTCCTTGACCATTAGCCGCGTCTGGCGAATCGGTATCGTTTTTACTGTGGAATCTTCTCGCCAGTGTTCACGGAACGCGAAACACCGAAGATACCCCACCCTCGTTCGAACAGCCACGCTGTTGATAATAACGTGCACGGCAAACGTATCCAACTATTACGGCAACAACGATGACGCAACTTCGCATTCCTATTTCTGGAGGCAGACGTGCAAATCGAACAACTCACCCTCTGCCCTGATTTCGTCTTCGTGACGCGAGCTTAAGTACGAAGCCCACACGGCTGATCGTTAAAAACCTCTTGCTCGAGAGCTTACGTGTGTGCCTAAGAATCGGGCCCGTACTCTCTTCGACCATTGGAAAAATTATTCGTAGCTCGACAGACTGGAAATAAAAGGAACGTGGCGTGGAAAAAGCATCGTTCTCCGGTGTACGAGATCCGTTAATAAAAATAACGTTAATAAATCAACGAACGTACGGGTTACTATTTATAGAAAGAACTAGGGCCTGGATCGGTCTGATGCGCGTCTATTAATTATATTCGATTCCGCCAGAACATCGGAGGAAGAAAGGAGGGACGAGAACCGACTCTTTAACCGTAGGAGGCTCTTAATGAGCTTTTCGTTTCCTTTTTCTTCCTCTCGAAAGTATCGATTACTCTTAATCGCTGGCCGAAAAGAGATCAAGCGTCTCGTTCAATGGGCAAAAGCAACGAGGCAAAGCGGATCGCGTATCCTGCGCGCATACTGGTTACCAAATATATTAATAGCGTAATTAACTCGCAGCAAAATCACGGTTAGAAGAGTGTGCGAGGTGTTACGCGATAAATTATGATGATTTAAAGCGACTCATTGATCACGCAAGGTAATTCATTTCCTTAATCGCCGGGCGTCTGTTGAACTTGACTGAGGCGAAGAAAGATAAAACTGCGCGATGCATAAATAACGACGATTGGCAGTGTCGCGATTGGACCGTTCGAACCTCTAGAAAGAATTCTTTACGAAGCGTACTTGGCGATTTCTTCGAGAACGTACGGGCAGATCCGCGAGCGTGAAAGGACGATAATCAAGCATTTAAGCTTCGTGTACGATTAATGAACAGCAAGAAATAAACAGCAGGAGGGTTTTAGATCGAGCAAAAAACGTATTCTTAGACTTCAATAAGGCTCCCCCTGGTTTATCTTCGACGTTCCTGCTCGTGTTCTCAGCGAAACCTTCTTTTTTCGAACGTCCTCGCGTGAATGGATGCACAGTATCCGACATTCGAGGTGTAACGCTTGCACTTAAATATAGCGGCTCGAGTCTTCTGAATCTCTCCTCCGCGGAAGAAGGAGAGTCTGCGTATCCCAGGAAAATGGGCGCGTATCGACGACGGATTCGTCCGAATTACCATTTTTAGAGAAAAACACGATATTCGTTTGTTGAGTAAACATGGTGTATTGCAGGTTAATACCGGATCGCCGGCGGAAGCGGCTGGTTTGAAGGCCGGCGATGCAGTTATCAGGGTCAATAACACGGAGATGTACAATCTGAGGCACAAGGACGCGCAGGATGTTATCGTGAGAGCTGGGAACAACTTCGAGTTGACCATACAGAGGTAGCAAGAGACGCGACTGCGACTCGAACATTTTCCGAGCGATCGGTTATTACCGTACGTTTATCTCGTTACTGTCGTTCGCAGAGGCGGTAGTACCTGGAAACCGCACGTGTCTCCGATAAGTTCGGCCCTGCCATCGCCATCGCCCACCGCAGGGCTTGGCAATATCGCTCCAGTTACGAAGACATCCTTGGCAGCCAAGAAACAAGATGGATCGCACATCGGAAGCGGTCACAACTTCAGTCCAAAGCCATTCGTTAGTGTCAATCGGTTAAAGAAGCGGAGAATTTTGGGACTCAACGCCAAAAACGATCTAACGAACGTTTATTCGCGTGTTGCAGCTGAATGGAACGGGAGACGGTTCGATCAAATCTATAGTTAACAAACAGTACAACAGCCCAGTGGGTATATATAGCGAGGAGACTATCGCGGAAACTCTTTCCGCGCAAGCGGAAGTCCTAGCCGGTGGTGTGCTTGGGTAAGATCTTCTACGATAGAACGTAACCATTACAGGAATAGTTTTGTTTACGGTAACAGAGCCGATTGTTTGCAGGGTGAACTTTAAGAAGAACGAGAAAAACTACAACGCGGAGAACAGCGAGGTATTCAAGATGGTTCAGGAAGCGGACAAAGAACCAAAGACGCCGGAACCCGGTTAGTAGTTAATCGCGTTTAGAAATTCGAATAGCAAAGAAACATCGATGCCTCTTAGATTCGTGGAATTCTGTCGAATTATCGAGAACGAATTCGAGTTTACTTCTGTCTTGTTATTAATAGTTGAACGTCTTATGAAAAACCAAGCTAAGAAAAATCTCTGGAGAGTCGTTAAGCAAGTAAGTTAACGGTAGTGGAGCGCGAAACGTGGAACAAACGTTTCTTAAAAGGAGCGTAACGCGCGATAAAGAGTCTCTCTCCAGTGATTTTTCGACTGGATCAGCTGGCTCCAGTTAGTCTGGTGCATGCCGGTACGATAACTTCTTTGCGAAATAGCGGAGCCAACTGCGCAGAGCGGCGTGATTACGCCGTCTTCGCCGGCCCTGGCAGGACTGAGGCCAGTCTCGGCGCCTGAAACCAAGCAGCAGCAACCGTCGACGCCGCAATCAAGCCTTCCACCTGGACAGAACATTTGTGCCGAATGCGAGAGGCTCATCGTGTAAGTTCGCGCCGAGGCGCATCGTCCCCTCGGTCGTTACTTTATTTCTTTCAGACCGGAGACATCGAGAACGAGAAAGGAAATAGGACCGTGACGATTCGAATAGTTGCAGCGACCACGAAACCATTTCCTTTCGACGCACGAAAGAAGAGAGCGGCGCGATTACGTTCCGATTTCTAACGTCGAATCGGACTTTCTGAACGAGAATTCTCCACCGTCTTAAATCGTAATCTTTTACCATCAGAATCTTCGTTCTCGTTATATAAAAAAGAGAGATCGTATCAGAAGGATCCGATACGATTTAGAAATTCGTTCACGTGCAGGATAAGAGATGACAGAGAATGTTCCCACGGAGAACAATTCGCTCGTTAGTTGTTCGCGGCTATTAGACAAATTTCTCGTATTGGTCGAGTCACAGTACGGTTTCTCTACTTCCATGTCGTAGTACCTCCGAGAACAGAGTTTTACTCGTCGGTGAGCCATGCCGTTGGCGGAAGGGCCACGTCGCCGAGATCACCCACGCCTCTATTTCATGCCCTGCACGGTATACCGGCCGTCAATTACAATGAAAGTCCGTCGTCGAAACGTCAAGTGCAACGACAGGAGTCTTCTTCTTCCTCCCCGGCGTCATCGGTTGTTCGTTGTAGCAACTGCGACCGAGTTCTCGTGTAACTACATATTTACGTGAAAAGCCTCTCTTCCCTTGCACGGTCGAAATGGGCCGGTGAATTTTAGCTTCTCGACGATATGTCGCTTCTATTAAGTGTCTCGCCCGTAGAAAAAAAAAAAAAAAAACAACAAAAAAGTAATGTCACGTATGTGGGTGTGGGTGGGAACGAGCTCGCGATTCCGTGATATTTTGTACGATCATTCGTCCAAGTATTTTTGTAGCAGGACTTTTTGCTTCTTTCTTTCTTTTTTTGTGTCTCGTTGCGAATCGTGACTCTCGTTCCTAACGTGACGTTCTTGGCCGGACAAAGAGTACGCAAAAATTATGGCCGCCTTGATTTTGCTCGATTGTCGTACGCTAGTATCATCCCGAAACGCTTTTCGACTAAGTAAAACGAGGATGTGCGTTTTCCGCGTTCGTCCATCGTAAATCGATGATCCGATATATCGATGTTTGTAAACGTGCACGTTTTGTCGCTATGTTTTTTGAATGGAAGCACAGAATCTGTCTCTCTTTTTCTCTTTCTCTCTCTCTTACTCTATCTATCTATCTTACTCTTTCTCTGTCGCCTCTATCGTCGTCAGTGTCGCTCCTTGGAAAAAGGATGTATCTTTTTATTCGCGATTCTCGTTACTCGGCGGAAAAGTGTGGAAATCATTGGCAATTGTGAGAGCTTCTCGCTTAATTTTCATGGGAATTGATTAGCAAGATTTACCTATGTCTGATCATTCTTCGTCCTCCATCGCACATTTCTTCGACTTATCATTAGCATTCTATGCGTTATCCGTCGAATTGTTCTGGTTACGTAGTCACCAGGATGGTATAAACTATGCTTTCGATGTTGTGACTTTTCTTTTTTGTTTTTGAACGTGTTTTTTCCTTTTTTGTATAAATGTTGTGTTTTTTGTACGTATTTTCAGTATTTTTTGTCAACACATCTTTTTTGTAAACCTTTCACGCCCTTTTTAAGAAATCGAACATCTTCTAAACGTTCCGTGAATAATTCTCCCCGCGCTTTACGAACCTTTCTCGTTGCGTCGTTGAATACGCATACATATTTTTAAGTATTTCGTACAATTTTTTCATCCAGTCAAGCACACGTTGTTTTCTTCAAAAAATATGTAAACGATACGTAGCGTACTAAGGATTAACTAAGACTCATTTCACTTAACACGGCATCGCAACCACGAACAGACGTTAGTTTTTAAAAAAAACACCACGATACAACGTGATAACCCCTGTGTTCTCGGCCTCCCTCGTCGAGGTAGCGAATTCTACCCCCCTTTTTTTTCCCCTTTAAATATTTCGATGAAAAACTCGTGGCACATCCGACAACAATGCACTTTGCACCTATTAAAACTGATCAAACGGATAAAGATATATCGTCACCTTAATCGGACATTCTTTTCCGCAGGGGTGTGTTCGTGAGGATCAAGGATAAAAATCTTCACGTAGAGTGTTTCAAATGCTCCACTTGTGGCACTTCCCTGAAGAACGTCGGTTATTACAATATCAACAACAAACTGTACTGCGACATTCACGCGAAACTAGTCGCCAGGCAAAATGCACCTGCTGGCATGGTTCCAATTACCATACCACCGTAAGTATTATATGATAACGACACGAAACCTATAGAACGACGATCGAAATATGCGTAGAATTTGAATAAAGTGCCAATTAAATGTCACAGAGGCGGAAAGGCTCCTGCGAGCACGATTTCCGCTGCACTCGCCAATGCACCGTTGTCTCCACCTCTGAGTAATCACGCATCATCGCCTCAACCATTCTCCGTAAGTATTTTTCGCGTAATCGCGTCCTCGTGTCCACGTTTTTCCTTTGTCATACGTGCCTCTTATATAGTTTCGAAATATCGCATCCAGTTTTGCTTCTCGCGCTCGCCAATGACACCGAGTTAATCGTTTGTTCGCTTAGATCTTGCCTTGGATATCTCGGGGCATCGTTCTTTCCAATCGACTTGATTTTATCGAATTTCAAAGAATCTAAGAAGAAAACAATTTTAAGACTTAACACGTGTGGTGTTTGCTTGGCGCTAATCGCTTTTCCAGGCTTGCAACCGTACGAGTCCCGATTACGGATTCCCGAATTCTCAGCTATCGTCCCCGAATAGGAACGGCTGCATCAGCAACGACAACTGCCACTGGGAATCGAAAACGTTTACGAGCACGATCACCATTCAGACCGGTTGTACAGAGGTTAGGCAATACCGGTGATTTTTATCCGACAGTAAGACCGTCGTTGAATCTCCGACATTTTCCCGAGATGTTACCCAAACGTTCTCCGACGCGAACGACGATTCATCGAGTCTCGATCGGCATCGTCGATCGCGGTTTCGTCGTCGACGAATTCTATGATACTTGAACATCCGAAAGATCTTGTCTCTGAGTTAAATTCGAAAGTAAACAGTCGTTCGAAAGACGCGGCGAACGAAGCCAAGAGGGAATACGGATCGATATAAAAACGAGATCGAGCGAAATAGAAAGAAGAAAACAAAGTCAAAGTTCGGTGAGGAAAGAGATATGAATCACTCGGATGATATTCGTCGTTGTGATATTCGACCTGATCGTCCTTCCGATGCGCTGCTGTATACTTGCCGATAGTAAACGCAAGAATAGGTTTTGTCAGTGGAAAATGTGAATTATTCGCGTCGGCGACGATTATTTCGAAGCTGTGACTAATTAGCCTGGCGCGACTACGAGTGTGCGTGTTGCCTCGACTCTGCCACGAATCTCTCCCCTTTTTAATTGCCACTTCCACGTGACATCGTTCTGTCGTTTTATGTATTACAGCCCACCCGCCTTGGCACTTCGCCCGTCAATCCACCCAGTTTCCGATCAGTGCAGGTAATATCCCAACGCGACTCGTCTCAAACGTCTCACACTCGAAACCTTACGCTCGGTAAGGTACGTCCTTAGCGATCCGATGAAAATCACGCTGACCGCGGTGCCGCTGCTTTGAATACCAGATATGTTCTCCAGAGAAGTACGTCGCAAAGTTTAAACGCAAAGAAAAAGAAAAACGAAGGTCGACGAAATCCTTTGCTGTGTGATTCGAGCATGGAGAATATATCGCGAACGTTGTGCTTGAATTCGTAATTTTCCGTTCAGTTCGTGATTTAGTGCGCGAAAGGGTAACGTCGTTGACACCATGGTTTCTCTCAAAGTTGTCGCTTTTTTCAGAGAACGATGCCAGCGTGTGGAGAAAATTTCACTACGATAGCGATGCTGCGCGATTGCTGAGATAAGACCGTGTATATTCTGTTCTTTTTTTCTTTTTCCTTTTTTTTTTTTCTCTTTTGTGTGTCGATGCAACGTGATGTCAAGGCAGCGGCGAATATAATTGTTATCAGTGTTCGTCGTTCGTTTCTCACGCTAATCGAAATTCTCGACTCGTTACGTAGACGCTAGTTTATTAAACGATATTTAGCAATATGCATCGCATTTGTCATGTTGTTTGCCACGACGCCTCACTAATCTCACATCTAACGAAATTCTACGTGTACCTTCATTGTGATTCGTTGAAATGCAAAACATCGTTGTTAATTGTTCTGATCACACAACCATATCGTTAATCGTATCGTTGTACCATCATCGTGCTTTGATCGAACAAGAACGATAAATAATCGAGTATCTTCTATCATGCAGGCTCCAGCATCGAACAATTTAATTGGTCCTAAACCCTTTGGAGGATCGAGTACTATATCATCACCACCGCTAGCGAATACAGGAAATAGCACTCTACCACGACCTCAGAGTCAGACTGTGACCGGTAAGTTTCTTTCTTCGTAATACATCGCGGTTAGACTCGCTAAAGAATGACGAGGGAATAAAGAGTGACTACGAGAATCGTCGAGATCGCCGTTTAAACGTACGTGAAATCGTTCTTCCATCTTACGACTTGTCATTACATAATCGACGATCGCGTTATGTAACTACGTTCGTCGTTACGAACGAAAAGAGATCTATAAAAAGGATAAGACGAAAGAGATAAAAGTCGAGCTCCTTTTCCGTAGAAGCATGATTTTAGAAGTACCTCTGCTTTTCGCCTCGACTGTTACGTGCATGAAATTCCGCGTCGCGACGCGAGCATTCTAGCGATAATTACGACAGGCACGCCAAAGCCATGTCAACCCGGAACGCTAGCAGGAAACAAAAGCGGAAATTGCGGTCGTATAAATTACCGATGACAAGCTCGACTTTCTCGTTTGGTATCTGGAGGAACGATCTCTGGTCGATCGGTGTAATCCTAATGGCGGGACCCGCCTATTATCCTTGGCCTCACTTTGTCTTCGATTGTTGCAAATAGGTCTCTTCTCGGTACTACCAAAGCCAAAAAATGTGCCCTTCAGAGGTACGACGATTAGATCCAAATCCTCTGACCGAGTTTCTAGCTTTGGCTAATATGCCCCATTTGGCTTGTGTCCCTCGCATTATCTTTTTTTTTCTGTCTGTCTGTCTCTCTATCTCTCTATCTCTCTATCTATCTATCTATCTATCTATCTATCTATCTATCTATCTATCTATCTATCTATCTATCTATCTATCTATCTATCTATCTATCTATCTGTTTCTATTCGCAACTCCGTTCATTGAAACGCGTTCACGACGATCGACGGATCATTCGAACTATTTGCCGTCACGTTTCTGTCGTTTGCAAGCTCTCTGTCGAACTTTGCTTTCATCCGCTCGTCGTTTTCACGACGTCGACGACGATTTCTGAGGGCTGCGACATTTCATTCTACATCACGAGACATTCTCGACAATCGCCGTCGTCAGGTTGACACGTTTATTCGAACGTCGATCGAGATCATGGTGGGTCCTATGGAGCAACGACGATGCAGGCTGATCAGAAAGAAAACTGGGACGACTGAATTCGAGACCTAAATAGCGTATAAATGAGTCAAGCCTGTTTCGATAGAAAGATCTTACGTAACGATGAAGAGACTTCGATAGAGACGACTATGTGTTATTTTTCGCGATGGTATCTCCTCTGTATAAATACTTTTTATTTTTTTCTTATACTACTCGCACGTGCGATATTCATAGCGAATGATTTTATACGCATATACGAGCGAAAAGAATGGCTTAGAAATCGGAAATCGAATTGCTACTTCGATTAAAAGTCATACTCCGTTCATGCTCCTCCAGACATAATTTTTTCTTTTCTTATCTTTTTTCAGCCGGTCCATCTTTCAACCCGAAACCCAGACCTTTCTCCCTCACATTCGCATGAGTCGGTAGCTCTCAGCTACGCCGTCGTCGTCTTCGTGCTGACAGCCGAATCGAACGATCCAATTCTATGCAAATAACTATTTACATTCGATGTTCGCGATTCTTCTTTAATCTCGAATACAGCGATTCGAAACGGAATTAGAATTTGTTCAACGTCCATCAATTGTTCGGTTCTCTGTTATATCGATCGAATGAATCGGTGATTTCGAAATTAAAAAGATCGTGACTCGAGCCGTGTATTATTGTCGACGAATGATTTTCTCGTAAAGTGTTGAGAACTTACTGCAATTGCGAAATAAAGCGATAGTTAAGCCGAACAAGCGCTCTTCGCTCAATACATGTTGTTCCCTTTACCACTTCGTGTCACACGCATATATATTACGATACATGGACGTATACACACGTACACGCATCTTCAAGATCCTCCAAAGTACCGTTGATTAACTACATTTTTTCCTAGCTTCGCATCGACTCCTTCGAGGTGCACTCAAGGTCGAGATGCTAACCCACAGCGCTCGAAATTCGTGTTCCCTTTTTTTTGTACGATCGTCTAGAGATGCGATTGATCTTCGAATCTGTAGATCGTTCAATGACAGAGTGTTCGAGTGGCGAATGATTTTGGAGAAGTGCGTCTGCTCACTCGTAACGCTTAATTAACGCGTTGATCAATCGCTTTAATCACGAGCTTTGGTTTTTCATCGCTTGAACGCAGCCAGCCGATCACGAAAATGTCTAACTTCGTGATCCTGGCTATCGTTTATTATCTTTTTTCATTCTTAAGCTGCGCTTCTTTTTATTTAGCATCCTGGACGTGCCCGCGATCCAATAGCCCATTATCTTTTCAATTAAATGTTCGATGATCTACAACATGAACTTGCTTTACGATAAAAGGATCACGGGCACGTATCGGTCAATGTGCTTCTTACTCACAGCTGATTTCTTTGTTTTTCTTTCGTTCTTTCTAACACACCCCAAAACTCCCATCTACCGCCTGTGTTATCAAACGCGTGTGTCAAACGTTTTGTGTGCCTCGTGCAATCTGATCTCCGTATGCTCGCTTCCGACCGTGCACCCGGCAAAATTCCATCGATCTCCCTCCTTCGCAACGATCCCGTGAAACATCATGATCCCAGAAAGCTCGACGGAAACCCACGAAAAGTCCTACTATTACGAGATCGTCGAGGACACCAAAACCGAGTACCGTCCTAGCTCTGTAAAATCGAAAAGCCTGACCTGGCCGCCTCCAAAGCCGATCGAAGATACTACTTATCCCACTGCCAGTCCTTTGTACATCGATCCTAATCCTGCCCTCGATCGAAGAAGTAGACAAGCGGTAAAAGAAAAGAAAGCCTGCATCGAGGCCTGCGAGAGGGCGCTGACAAGGAAGGGAGGCGAAAGCACAGATAGGGAGGTGGACAGAGTCACGAAACAGTGCTATCGCTTTGAGGAAGAACCGATGGATCGAGTCAGTTGTCCAGGTCCAGCTTATAGAAAAGTGGAGCTGGTGGAGACCACCGGCAGACAGTCGAGAAGCGAGGTAACATCGAGACCCGGCTCGACCGACGGTGTCAGGAGATCTCTGACGCCTACCAGAATCGTTCAACCTATACCAAAACCATGGACAGCCACCGTTACGACAGGCAGCAATCTGTACGAACAGAGTTACAGCGGGGTACAGCCTCCTAAAGTGTGCAAGAAGTTCCATCAGAAGGAAATCTGTCAGGAGGAAAGGATATGCGAGAGGAATCAACCATTTCGGGAAGAGCATCGTTCGTACCGGGCGGAAATTTGTAGACGCGAACAGACCATCTGCGAGAAGCCGCCGCTGCCGACACAACACGTGGTAAAGCAAGAAGAAGCGAAGGAGGAGACGACCGAGATCGACAAGGAGGTGATAGACTTGAGACCGGCGGATGAGATCGAAGACGAAGGTGCCGTAGGAATCAAAGGGGAACACGACTTCATAACGGAGATGTCGGAAGAAGATATCGATGGAATGCACGTCAAGACGAAAAAGACTTTAGAGAAAACCGTCGAACCGTCACCGATGCGATCCAGTACTCCGATGGTGGAGGAACCTACAGAGGAGTCCAGAGAGGAAACAACGGAGGAAGAAATGGTGGAGAAAGAAGAAGAAACTTACACGAGAAGGACTACCACTCAGGTGGAAAGAGACGTCGAGGACGCTGAGGAAAAGACGGTGGTTGAGTCTGCCGAAGTGGTCACCTCTGCCGTGGATGTGCAGCAAATGGTAGAGAAAGCGAAACAGGAAGAGGAGGAGAGAAAGCGGGAGGAGGAGGAGGAGGAGAGACGTAAGCAGGAAGAGGAAGAAAGGAGGAGACGAGAGGAGGAGGAAGAAAGAAGAAGACGACGAGAGGAAGAGGAGCGAAAACGACAGGAGGAAGAGGAACGAAGCAGACACGTGACTTTCGAGGAAGGTGAGGAAGAAGTGGAAGAAGTTCGAGAACAACCTCTGGGAAGGACGGTGGTTCGCGAGGAAAGAGTGACGGAAGCCGACAGCGACACTCCCGGACGCAAGAAGCTCATCAAAGAGACTTACGAGGAGATCACGGAAGAAGTGTTGGTTCAAGAACGCGTTAGAAGAAGATGCATCGAAGATGAGCGCAAGAAGAGTTTAAGAGAACAGGTACAGGTCCACAAAAGTTTGAGGGATCAACAAGCACCGAGGGATCGACGCGTATGCTCCAAGTATCCTCCGGCTCAGGAAATCATGGAAACGAATAAAAAACGCGTTCAATTTATGAAGCAGACTGATACAGGCCCGAAACCGATACCTCATTCTGCCCTTCAGAATTCGACTCCTAAAGAGTGGAAGTCTGAAATGGTGAACGCTCTAACGACCGCGCCTGATCGACCATACACGCCTCTCAGTACGTCTTCCAGCAGCGTGAAGGAAGTGTACACGGAGGAAACTATATACTTGGACCATAGGTGTCGACCTAAACCGCCCAAAAAAGAACTTCGACCGATTTCTCCGTTTCAGGAAGCACTCACGATCGCTCCGGAACGACCGTATACGCCTCTTAGTCGCGAGATCGGACCCGAGGACCAGAAAATCGCCAGTCGTTCTCAGACACCCTCGCTTCACCCAGACGGAAGCGCTCATTGTCCTCCTGCTGATATCTTATACGGCGAGGGAAGAAGCAGCCGAACGGAACCTCCGCCTAAACCGTGCACTCCTCGACCTTTGCCTACTCCTCCGCCTGATTTTCGTCTGAGAGATACTTCCCCGTCTCCGGTGAGATCGCGACCTCAGACGCCTAGTAGCAAAGCTATAACCGCTTCTCTGAAGAAACCAGACACTATTCCGTCGTATCAAAGAAATTTAGTGGCCATGAGAAGAGGTGCGGTTGAAAGTCACACGTATGTACCGAGCAGAACTCCGACTCCGACTCCAGGAAGGTCTAAATCACCGGCTCAAGGACCTCCGGAACCTCCTCCTTGTTACGTGAAGGCTCACGCACCCAGAATCAGAGAAGATCCTCCACCTACGAAGCGAAGTTCGATACATTTCCCTACTAAAAAGAGCGTGTCTTATAAAGTAGACGAGGACACCGACGACGGGCATAGACACGCCGAGTACGCTGCTTCGAAGACCGTAGGCTTCGACGAAAAACGCACCGACGATCCAGGCAAAGAGCCCACGGACGCGGTTCATGCTCAGTATCAAGAGAAACGGTACATGACCAGCGAGGAAACGAGCGAGGAGAAGAAATCGGTGGTGAAACGATCGCTCGAAGTCACCGAAGATTTCGAGAGATGCGAGAAAAGAGTTCCAGCTCGGCCTTTGCCAGAGAGAACAGAACCACGAGAGAAACCACCTAAGGGCGTGTGTGCCATTAGCAGAACGAGTCCCTCCAAACCTTCGCTGCTCTGTCCCATGGTCTCGAAAACGGAAACGAGCTCCGCCGTTCAGCCAGTTTACAGCAGCTCGACGGAAGTGCGTCACGTTAGTTACGGAACTCCAGCATCGAAACCCTGTCCAGACACCGGTGTAACGGTATTACCTTGCAAAGCTCACTCCGATCAAGGTACCAAAGCAGGCGTGGTAGTGGTACCGTGCGAAGGACCGAATACCTCTTGCCAAAAATCAGGCGTATGCGTGGTACCAACTGCCGATCGCTCGGGAGTATGCGTTTCGCCTTGCTTTGGCATGAAAACCGGAACCTGTGGCCAACCGTCTGGCCGCTGCGGCCGAGAATCTGCCTGCGAGATCGATATTCCGAACTGTCCAGAGAGCGGAGTCTGCGTGTCACCGTGTCCCGATGGATCCGTTTGCGTGGCACCCTGCTCCAAACCTGGTCTACCTTCGTCGAGGGCGAAGCTTCCTTTCCCGCAGATCCCTCTACCCTACGAGGACGCTTCGAATGCCTGCTCTCAAAGTAAAAACTCCTTCCAGCCTATCCACAAGCCTCGCACTAATCTGAGTGGGCAGCTCGCACGACTGACTGCCAAAACTGGCCAGAACGTTCCCACCGTGCAATTGTACAAGCCCGAAGCTCAGAGCCAAAGCCAAAGGCAAAGCTGCAGCGAGACTAAGAGTTATAGCTGCAAAACCCAAAGCTATTGTTGTTCCACCGAAACCCGTTGCCAGTCAGGTGATCAATGTTCGATTAACAACCGTTGTCAAACCGGAAATCAATGTGGAACCCAAAATTACTGTCAGGACGGTATCCATTGTGAACCCTCTAGTAATACCCACAGTTTAGTAGACCCACCAAATTTGTCATCCCACCCGGATCTAGGTACCGGAGTCGGTGGTCTCGGTGGTGCCGGGTCGAAGAGCGGAACTTTCGCTGGTAGCAGCGCGCCAAAACGAGGAAGGGGCATCCTAAATCAAGCAACTGGACCGGGATCACGATTGCCCCTGTGCGCCTATTGCAACTCTTACGTCAGGTACTCCCCCTTTGTTGTTAGGTGTTCCGTTTGTTGTTTTTTTTTTTTCAGTGTTTGCCGCATCCCCCTTTTATATTTTCTGTTCTCCGTCATCGAACGACGACGGTTGAGTCGCTTTTCTAGCTCCTCGTGTTTTAAATATCGATCCATCGACATGCGCTTGGGAAGGGACTATCCGACTGATGATGTTTTTAAACACTTTGTTGGACAGAGTTTGGCTACACCTTCATTCTGTACAAATTTGATCCCATCTTCCTATTAGGAGATACCGTTAGATTAGAAAATCGGTGATGTTGCTTGTAAATACCAAAAGAACGTCTGCAGTGCGTTATAATTTACGAGTATTGTTTGACAAAACTTGTTTTGTTTGGTTGTCTAATAATAACTTTAATTCGTTATCCTGTTCTGACGTGATTAACAATGTTCACTTGTTTGCACGATGTTAACAGCTAACGAAGAAAATACTAATCACAAGTCAAATGGTCTCGTCGTAAAACCAGTGTGCTGTAAAAACGACAAAGAGTGCATAAGGTTCGTAAAATAGTTGTCTTATGGGCAATTGTTCTTTGCTGTGCTACGTCTTGCTTCTTTCGTATCAGAATACTAGCTTCCATCAGCGGCTTGGAAAAATGTGTAATCATCGCGATTATTTAGGGGACCGTTCATTACCGCTCTGGGACAAATTTGGTGCCCCGATCATTTCGTCTGCGTAAACAGCCAATGTCGTCGACCTCTTCAAGATATCGGCTTTGTAGAAGAAAAGGGGCAACTCTATTGCGAATACTGCTTCGAACGTTTCATCGCCCCATCTTGCAACAGATGCAACAACAAGATCAAAGGCGTAAGTTTTTCGCAAAAGCTATTTAAACCTGTATAACGTTACCATAGAAACTCGTCGATTTATCCGTATATCGTTTACGATTTTAGGATTGTCTAAACGCAATTGGAAAGCATTTCCACCCTGAATGCTTCAAATGTTCCTATTGTGGCAAGCTGTTTGGCAACAGTCAGTTCTTCCTCGAAGAAGGATTGCCCTACTGCGAAGCTGGTTGGTTAAACGTTCTTAATCCGATTTATAGAGCCAGCTTGAAAGCAAACACGTTAAAAAATTGAATGTTCTTTTACGTTATTGCACAGATTGGAACGAATTGTTCACGACGAAATGTTTCGCGTGTGGATTCCCAGTCGAAGCTGGAGATCGCTGGGTGGAGGCCCTGAACAATAATTACCATAGCCAGTGTTTCAACTGCACGGTACGCAATTAGTGCGAGAATGCTTCTCGAAATAAACCGATCGATCTCTAGCGGAGAAAGTTAAAGAAACGTATTTTAATCGTTAACGGGGTGTGTCTGTATGTTGCAGATGTGTAAGAAGAATCTCGAGGGCCAAAGTTTCTACGCGAAAGGCGGTCGTCCGTTCTGCAAAAATCACGCACGTTAAAACCTGATTCTTTCGTTCTAACGCACGAGGAAAAAAAAGGGGGGTGGGCGTGGAAACGAAGAAGGAAGGGGGCGGGGGCGTTGGAAAAACAAATAGGAGAAACGGAAAATATTACGAAGAAAACGCGTATCTTAGCTTTACGAGCACGAATTCTTTCTGCACAAATTATAATTTACCGTGATTACTTCTTGTTCTTGTTGTATGTTTTCGATCGACGACAACTAACCCAACGAATTGACGTTGACAAGACCGTCAAATAACCGTAGGACGATTTGCGAATATATTTATTTACGAACGAATCTAATTGTATCGATTAATTACAATTTCCTTGATATTCGAGTATCTTCCGCTGCTTAGAGAAGCAGGACACCTCGAAGTCGGCAAAGTCGATCGAAAATTAGAAACAGTGTCCTTCGTACTTCGAGGATCGCAGTCCCAGAACGATCACGTTTCTCGAATTGCCGTGATCGGCCGCGCTCGTGCTCGCTTACGATAAATACTATTTACATGCGCCCATGTAACTATCTAAGTAATTATACCGGCAATTACATATTCAGCTACGTTCGGCCAAAATGACAATTATCGCGTCGACGATTATCCATACCGTAAAGTCGTATCCTCGCGGCAAATGGTCGCGACTCGATATCGAACCGACTTTATAGGCTGTTTGGTAATTAATTCCAGCGGGGAAAGGGGGAAAATGTTCGTCAGAAGCGAAATACAGTCACGTAATTCGTGCTTCCGATTTCGCAGATTAGAGACTCGCTTGAACGAAAGTACAGAAGAAGAACTTCCTAAGAGGTCATTGCGTCGGCAAAGTTCCTCGAGTTTCGCTGCCTCGACATTCCACGACTAATTGGTGGATCAAGCAGCCGTAAGATATCGATGAGACGCGAACTCCTTGTGCCTTGCGGTTTCGCTTGCGACGAGTAATCGCGTTTCCGTGGCGGACAGGTCTCGAATACCTCGTAAAATCGTTGCCGCAGAAAATTCTGCAACGATACAATAAACGCGCCGACTTGGTCTCCTGCTCGAATCACGCAAAGGTCATCCAAGCAATTAGTATTACTGGCATTATCACATATTTCGCATTACCAAGGTGTATCCAACACGAAAATGTCGGCTTAATCCTTTGAAGATTCGACGAGGATTAGCTGTTGATGGAAATTGCGACAAGCAACCCACTTGCGATCTAATTGCCAATGATTCAAAGTATGCGGAAGATAAAAGCTGCGATACATTTGTCCTTGATTTCTGAAATTTTCCAACTTCGACAAATTTCTCGCGATTATTCGACTGTCTAAGCTGATTAATTCTTAATGTCAAATTCTAAATTCAAAATTTAGCAATATACGAATAACTGACTGGTGATTGTGCATCGTGAGACACAACGAATATCTATCGCGTACGTGTGGATTACCGATCAACGATAAAGACACTTGTTAAAACCTGCATACATGCGAATTTCACCGTAAATCATCCAGCGGAACTATGCCAGTCTGAAATCAGGCGATCGAGAACGAGCGAAATAACAGGCTCGATTTCTTCCAGTCGTTTAGTCGGCCAATCGTTTCACCAAGAAGGTAGTTTTAATTTCGACGATTAAACGTTCGGAAAGCTTGCGTAAAATCGAACAAACGATCAGACACGAGGAATATACGCTTCTCGTTCTACTTGAATAGATTTTAGGTGTCTAAGTTTCAGGATATGCGAGAAAATTAAAATACGAAGAAAAGATTGACTTCGAGAATCGAGAAATTCTCACTTGATAGCAATTGCCATGTAATTTTAGAAAAGGTTACCGATTTCTGTGCCATTATTACAGGCTCGTGTCGTATAGTAGCTACGATAAGATACACTAGGTAGCGAAGCTCGCAAATCGGAGGGAAATGTTTAAGCGTACATTGTATAATTTAGTGAGTAAGAACACGCGGTGTTCGCGCAATACGTCGCGTAAACGTCCAAGAAAAAGATCGATTCGATCGAAAGAATGTCCCTTCGATCCTGAAAACCAATCCCGACGTTCGATTTTCGATCGTGATAGACCGATGCAATATCATAACGGGCGCAATTTACGATTAGTATTAATATTAATCAGATCGACTACTAGCTGAATATCGCACGAGCTTCTGTATCCGTGTTACGTGTTGCTTACAATAAACTAAAAAATTCATGTAAATCATTGCCCAGGTGTTTCTTTCACATCCATTTTCCCAAAGAGATCTCCATTTGCCAGAAAGATCTCGACGACGGATCTAAGATAGCCGCGAGTTAAGAAATAAACCAAGAAACAAAAAGCATTCGTTTAACCATAAATAGCGGTTAGGTCTCCGAAGAGAAAGAGCTCGGACCGCGTACAATGAAACACGTGAAGGCTCGATCACAAACCATTTCGTCTCTAACCAGGAAGTAACTCCACCGAAAGGGACGTTTCATCGATTTGTCATTAAAGTAACCTTGCGGTACCTCCTACCTATAACGTAGCCAAACACGCGAAACATTTTGATGAATCTTTTTTACAATTGATACGTCATAATCACGTACCTCAATGAGCGTATTCCTATTAATATATCCACGGACATAGATCGCGAGGAATACCGGTCGCGCTTTTACGAATTTCTCCGGAAACATGTCAGAAATGTGATTTTTTGATACGGGTGAAAGGAACCTGTCATTATTACAAGCGATGCGCATTATTACAAGTTTTAAGGTTCAAACTGTACCAGTCGATATTTATGCTATTTCTGGTACAAGTAAATCTGATACAAATCTCGATGAATAGGTCTGTCGGAAAGTCGCGTGTCCGCGATATCCTTAAACGGAAATCGGTGTAATTCTTTCGGAAGCTCGCAACCGATGAGACTTCCGGTGTCCTTGTAGGTTCGCGGTGTCCAGCGAAAGCCCATAAAAGCTGGAAAGCGGCGTGGAAGGTGGCATACGAGCAACCTGCGCGCCTGCGACCAGGTCATAGCGATTGCGTAGACCGAAACGTGGCGGTGCACCAGTGAGAATCGAGATTCCGACTCGCTTGCATGCGGGCCCATCGAAATATTTAAATACGAAAGACTAATCTTTGACGAGAATGTCGTTTCGAAGAATAACTCGCTATAATCGTTAAGAAATATTTTCTTGGATATAAAAAAAAAAAAAAAAAGAGAGAACGATAGATATAATCGAGAATGTCTAGATTACACGCTTTTTTAAAATCATCAAGACCTACATGTTGATATTTTGTGAATGAAAAGTGCGAGGTATGATAAGATATCTTGAATTTCTTCATACTTTGTGTTACTAATTACCTTTCTTCTTTTCTCTTTCGAACTTTTTAAACTTGGCACAAGAACGACGGGAAACCGATGTCGAACGCTTTCCTAAGTAAAAATATCGTTTAACGCCTATAATTTATTTTCTCCGTTTCACGTAATCAGAGGAACAAAAGTGTCGCTATTATTTCAAGAAAGAAGATCGATCATGCTACCGTGATACTACTAATCAGAGTTATTATCTTCGCGCGGTCTTCCAAAATATAATGTTTCGATATGGCAGTGAAATACTTGGATGGTCCTTTTGTGTTCAGACTCAACGACAATGGTACAGGACCGCATCTTCTTATACAGGTATCGATATTCTTAGAATCGTACATCGCGCTCCAAACGTTTCCTTGAATTTCAATGTTAGCTATTGAATAGTACAAGCGCTATGTATGGATGATATTAGATGCTCTTCATTGAAAAGACGAAAATCGAGCGAGTCACGTTTCAGTAAAGTGTGTATCACGATTGCGTGGGTAGTTTAGCTCTAAAATGCAATGAATACACGTAACACCGGTAGGTACATAAATGTTAGATACGTTCCGTCACGCTTTTATGTCGCTTGGAATTTGTTCGACACGGTTACAAACTTAGCCGTGCCCTTGAACTGAATACTTTTCAAGGTACGTACGGTGTGCATATGCACGTACATACCTGCAGAGCCAAACGAGATGCGACGCGCTTTTGCGTGCACCATTTTTAGAAACACGGCTATTAAATGCGACATGCAATAATAATAGACGAAGAATAGAGTTGTTGGGGCGCACCGTTACGACGATTCACCTCTTACTTCCATACGATCTAACACAATAGCGATGCACCTACTATGCAGCCCGAAACAAACTTTTATCGGCAACTTTGATATAAGCGTAATGTTCCTCTGGGCGATTTCGTTACGTAAAAATTAATTTCTTAGTCATTATGAGTAGATAGACAGAAAGACGGTCAGTCAGACAGACAGACAGACAGACAGATAGATGGGGGAGGGAGAGAGAGAGAGAGAAAAAGAGAGAGCAGGCTATTAAAACGAAACGGAAACAATTCAGGTTATAAGAATAGAGTGTAAATGTGGTCGATGACCTTCCGCAGCGAATCGATGTTCAAGTTGTAAGAAAAGAATAATAAAACTAGGCTACCGTAACAGCGAAAAGAGATATACTCGAATTTAATTGTAATTAGAGGCCTTGATTCGCTTTTCATATCAAAAGTAACCATTCTTAATGCTCTAATAACACGACAAATAAATCAAGGGCGTTCTCTGCTATTTTTGCACGCGCATTCCAACTTTTCGCAATTATAGAATGCGTAATGTTCCAGTTTAATAGATATTTTGCTCATCGTGTTCCATTCGTTCGAGAGTCACGCGATCAAATGTTCTTCCCTTATTGCTAGAAGAATGAACTTTGATCCGTAAGTAAGTTGATAAACGAATTGTACATATGAATCGCATACTTTGGTCACAGGTTTGTACGGAACGGGGCTGGAGAGAATATACCGGCGAAAATAATGTATTCAAAGATCGATGGAATTTATGGTGGCGATCCGGCGGCTTCCCCCTTCCCCATTACAAGCTATTACTCCCATGGCAGGTAATAGGTCGTCTAAATCTCCTCTATCTTAAAATCGATTCCGGAAGCAAAGTGACAGCTTTTCAATCGTATTCCCGTAAATCTTTTAGTTTATCAACAGAATTCCGAAAGGGAGTTCGATCTGTCGAAAAGACAATCTTATCCGTCATCTTAGATGTATGAAGAAGATGCACGGTTCGATCTACGATTTCAGGTATAATCTAGAGTTTATCAAGATATCGTGAGAATAATATTCGATCAATGTTATCAAAAATACAACGCGTTAGTCCTGTAGGATATAACTTGCCATCGGAATATACTAAATTGGCGGAAGAATGCAGCCGCTGTGAACACGATAGAGTTTGGATCTGTAAGCCAGTTGGTCAAAGTCAGGGGAAAGGAATCTTTTTGTTTCGTGTAAGAATCAATCATGCTACGTGAATATCGATGATTAAAGGAAAAACTTAATTTGTTAACCGAACTCGTCAAACGCACAATCTTACGTTTCTAGAAATTAAGCGATCTTACATACGACAATGCAGCAGTGGTTCAAAGATACATCGAGAATCCCTTTCTGATCGGAGGTTATAAATTCGATCTACGACTATACGTGTGCGTACCCTCTTATCGGCCTTTGACGATATACTTGTACAAGGAAGGATTGGCGCGTTTCGCTACAGAAAAATTTTCATTAGAGCATTTAAACGATCCTTTCCGGCATCTCACTAATTTTTCGTTAAACAAATTGGGTCCAGGATACTCTGAGAAGAAGGAACGCGTTGGTTCTGGTATAAAATCATCGTCGTTAATTTAAAGTTTCTTGCATTGTACCATAGATAGTAGAATTCGAACATTCGCAGGTTGCAAATGGACCTTTAGACAATTGAGAAGATACTTCGAACAAGCTGGATACTACGATTGGTTTCTTTGGCAAAGAATAGCCTGTTTAGTCAGTTTAACTATATTGAGCCAAGCCGCGAGCATACCAAAATCTTCCAATTGCTTCGAGTTTTTCGGATTTGACGTATTAATCGACAGAAATTTAAAACCATGGTTACTAGAGGTTAAGAGATATCTCATTCGCTTGAATTATTAATAAAAATTATTGTTAACATTCGATAATCGACATTTGAACAGGTCAATCTAAGCCCAGCTTTAAGTAACGACTGTGAAATCGACTCTGAAGTGAAGAAACCTCTGCTGCATGACCTATTCGATTTACTAGGTCTTCCAGTATGCAACACTGGTCTCTCGCTTTTTACGATATGGTCAACAAACCCGATTGACGATGAGGTTGAAGTGTCTTCCAAGTTTTGTACAAATCGAACCATGAAAAAGAAATCGAAAACTTATCGGGAAACTGATGGTTTTCTAAATATATGCACGGAACTTCGACCTACCGTATGTATCTAAAATAAAGTAGCTATTGACAAATATTGAATTCTTGTTTTAGAAATGTTACATTCTATACCCATTTTAATTGTTAGCTTAAACAATCAACTATCAACAATTCTACAAATTTATGGTCTCGTTACAATCCCTTGTTAGTGGATAAGTATATTCCACGCGGTTTTCAGGGTAATAACCCAGAAAGCAACAATAAAACATCGATATGGGATAATGGTAAAGATTGGAGTACGCCATGCGCGAGAGAGGGAGGCTGGATTCGCATTTATCCGTTGACACGAATCAAATCAGAGAATCCCATTAATTATGTATCATCTTTATCGGAAACTACACGAATTGCAGAAAAGGAAACCAGAAATATCGTACTTTCTATACAAAAGTAATAATATCAATAAATTTTTCCAATTTATAGCAAAATATCAGAAAAGTATATATAATTGATTTCCTTTGCAGATATTTAAAAGCTGCCAAAGAAGTGCACAAAAAGAATGAGAAATATAGAGATGAACAGTATAATGCTACATTACGGAAAATGATGGAATTAAATACCGAAATTTGGCTGCCATCGAAATAACTTAATATATACAGAACAGATATTCGGGTCTGCATATTCTTTTTATCATTTAAGCAAATCAGCACAATATGCTTTGACCAATTAAACGATTCGATAATACTACATTTAAGCCCAGAATTTTCACAGCCATAAATATTTCTCAATATTTTTAATAGCGAAATATGTCTTAAAATCGTATTTTAAACATAATTGTGATAGAAATATTAACGAAGAACATTCACATTCTATTGTCGTATATTCTGAAGTACCATACGTGGGTAATTAATATGCGGGATAAAAGAAAGAGACATATATATATTCACCAAGAAATTCTCGGTTTATTGAATATTTTCTTGCAAATGTACATTAATTCACCCCCTTTGCTGCTAACCTCTTGTCGCGCTCTTCAGCAATCGAAAGCTTAACACCTTTATCTCTTGGCAAGCTAATATACGGCTTTGTACCCTTGCCAATGATAAAAACGTTGTTCAACCTAAACGAATGATTTATGTATGATATAACAGCCGGATCAATAATCTAACGTAGCTTAGATTAACTTAATAAACAATAATAATCGTGTTTCCTAAATGGGTAATACTGAAAAGTCTATGTGAAAACAATCAGTGACCAATATGAAGGAAATTCATTTTGACCAACTTTTGACTACAATATTTTTTATAATATATTATAGCTTCGATTATGGTCACCATAAAAATAAATTTACTCTTTCTTTTATAAAAATTTGAAAACAAGAAAGAATGTGCAAGGATCATGAAGTATAAGCAAATAAAGAGTAAATATTTTAAGTACCTTGTGGCAAAAGTATGCCCTTGTGAGTCTTTAATGTGGCAAATATCAAAGGAACCGGGATGACGCTCGCGGCTAACAACTGTGCCTACACGTCCTAAATTTCTTCCACCGGTAATCATACAGAGATTACCTAAACAATAATAATCGATTAATAAGTTTCATATATATATATTTACAACTAAAAGATATTATACCTGAATCAAATCGAATAGAATCCAAGATTTTGCCTGTTGCTATATCTAAATGAATGGTGTCATTAACTTTAATTAAAGGATCTGGATAACGAATAGTTCTTCCATCGTGCGTTACCAGGAATGGAATACCTTTCGGTCCAGTTTGAACACGTTTTACCTTACACAATTTGTACTGCAATAAAAAATATTTAATTTCTTAGTTAAATAAAAGATATCTCATTGAATTATCCATGATTTTTTGTCAATGATTAAATACCTTGGCCTCTTCTGCTGTAATTCTATGGGTGGTAAATCGTCCCTTAACGTCATAAATCAATCGAAAATATTCACCAGTCTTATTAATGGTAATAACATCTAAAAAGACAAATTGAACTTATTAATTACAAACTTACAAATTACATTTAGTTTTCTATATGTCTTAAATATATTTTTTTAAATGATATTAAAAATGTGCACTTTTTGGGTTATACAGAAAAAATATTTGATTCAATCTGTGACCAAAATAAAGAACTTTTATTTTACTATTGGCTAATGTTTGACTATAACATTTTGTTTGAGAAATATTATAGCTTCGATATAGCCTTATATATACTTTAAAAAAAATTAAGTGTCTTATAAACTTACCCATGAAACCTGCAGGATAGTTGGGGTCAGTTCTAACCTTGCCATCAACTTTAATCAGACGTTGCATTACAATTTTTGTTACTTCACAATTAGTCAACGCATATTTCAACCTATTGCGAAGAAAAATAACAAGAGGAAGAGATTCTCTTAATTTATGAGGTCCCGTAGATGGACGTGGAGCATATACACCCCCAAGTTTATCTAACATCCATGCTTTAGGCGCGTTAAGACGCTTCAAATGCTTTTTCGGTCCACGAGCCTAAAAACAAATTTCACATACTTAATGTTATCGTCTCAAATAAAATGCACAAGAATGCAACGAACTTGTTAATGTCAAAAATATCATTCAATATAATAGTCATTCCATAAACAAAGAGGTTAGATTCGAAGTTAGTTTACCATTATTTTATCTCTTTTACTTTCTTAAAATATAATAATCGTCGAATTTCACACTAAAAACTTATTTCTGTAAATAGATTTATAGCAAATATTCATATGAAGTATTGATCTGTTCGTTATAAAAATATAACGCGCACATCTTAACCGTATGTCTTGCTTCATAAAAATGAAATAAATTTAACAAATCATATGAAGATAAATATTCACTTTAATTAATTTAGTTTACGCTTTACTTGGATATTAAAAAATACAACACACTATTTAACCGATGTAAACGGATTTTATGTCAGCAACAAATAACCGCACTTACCATCTTGGTTTTCTAAATAGAAAAGACACGTTTACGCGATGTTACTTTCTTCAACGCCACTGTAGCCAATATGGCGGATACGTGTGTATAATTGGTCAATCCTTTTTTAAACGACTTATATTATATTGAGTTAAAAATTTCATAATTTTAAAGTAACATAAATTGTAGTTATGCTTCAAGGCATAAATACTATATAAGAAATTGTAATTATATGACAATGTTGTAATCATAAAATGGTACATTCTACATTAAAATGGTTGTTATTATTATGTATTTTCTTATTTCAATATTTCTGACTTTAAGAATCAATGGTATAACGGAAAATGTAAAAGATATTTGTTAATATATAAATCTTTTAATAAATGGATATAAAAGTATTACAAAATTACAATAACTATTTAAAAAAGATTAAATGATTATATTAATTTGATTGTATTGCTTCAACTATGTTGTCCAATAAGTTAGAGGCACCAATTCTAAATAAATCTCTAGATAGCCATTCCTCTCCTAATTCCATTTGAACCAACATCATCCATTCTAAAGCCTCCTGTGAAACTTTAATACCACCAGCAGGTTTTAAACCAACCTAAAATAATATATTTCAATACCAAATATAAGGCATGAAATATTGATTTTCGTTTTTTTAAACAAAAATTTATACCTTTCTCTGTGTGGATTCATAATAATCCTTGATTGCCTGACACATAATAACTCCAGCAGACAAAGTAGCATTTATTGCTTCTTTTCCAGTAGATGTTTTAATAAAATCTGCTCCGGCCATCATTGCTATCATAGATGATTTATATACATTCTCTAAATTACCTAACTCTCCTGTAGCAAGTATGACTTTCAAACATTTGTTACCACAAGCAACACGAAATGATTTTAGTTCTTCATATAATTCTTTCCATTGTTGCATCAGAGCCAATGGTCTGTTAATAACAATATCAATTTCATCAGCTCCTAGTTCAACACCTATTTCTACTTCACGAAGACGTGTTTCTAGTGGAAACTGTCCAGATGGAAATCCTCCACCCACTATTTAGATGACAATAATATATTTTATTATTTTTTAATTTAAATATTATTAGAAAAGAACTTACATGTATACTTACCAGTAGCCCTGGAAATTTTATGTTCTTTATCAAGTTTTTCCAATATAGACATTGCATCTACAAATCTCATGGGATATACACATACAGATGCAGTATGCAAATGTGAGTTACCTGGTAATTTAAGAGGGTTTACTGCCTATAATTATTGAAATATATGAAAGTCAATATTTTTAAAGATGTCGTAGAGATCAAAAGTTTTAATATAACACTAAGTATTACTTTAGTACACAAAGTTTCAATTTTTGAAGGTGTATCATCACCTCCTAAAGTAGTTAAATCTATGAAACCTATTGCTTTTACCAACCAAGCAGTTTTAACATGATTTTCCAATTTATTAACTCTATAACGTATAGAATTAATTTTTTCATCTATTGCAGATCGATCGAAATTCATTGTAGCTAAAACATAAGTATATAGATGTTAAAAACATGAAAAATTGCAAAATTATTAAATTCGATTTACCATTAGCCAACTTTTGAATATCCATTATACGTCTTTTAAAATTTTCAGAAATATTTAACCTTAATTAAATGCGTAAAATGCGTAAAAATGAACACGTAAGAAGAGTGTGAGTGCTTTATATTTAGGAACGATATCGATTAGAAAATTTTTTTAGTAATTGATAACACCGCAATGACCTATAATTTACGATTGTTGGCAGATGATACAGTAAAGTGTGTAAGACTCATATATTTGTGCATTTGTCAACATATCATTTCTCAGTTACTTTATCTTAATGAACCTTCTCCCACTTTATTCTGATATTGTATATTGTGATATATACATATAATTTTTATCAAATGCTACATTATACAACGTATCACATATACCTCGCGAAAATTAAAATAAAACTCCTTTTGCAAGCTAAAAAATATTCGTTCTAAAGCGAGAATGACTGATCAGTATAATTCTTAACTTATAAATATTAATTTTTATTTATAAAAGCATTAAGAATATTTTTCTTCAGATAAAGTCGCAATTGTGACATAGAAGCTGTCTTGTCGTGCCTATTTCTGGAATGAAGAATTGAAATTGTCGATTTTTATTTTATAATTATTGATACATATTAAATATTATTTAACATCTAAGTTTATTATAGCAATTGTTTATTGCTGAATATTATGTATAATGAAATATATAATAAATAAATTTACATAATAGTAATAAATACTATAAATATTTTCTGTAATATATTTTGATACATTTTAAGCTAATTTGATATATCTTTGATATAGTGTACTCGAATGTACTTGTTACATTTTCAAATTAATAGTATTATTTTTTTGAAAATTTATTACCAACAGTTTGCAATTTAGTCATCAAGATTAAAAAAATTACTAAACAAAACTACTAAAATTTTTACTAATTTAAATTATTATTATCTATAATGTTGCCATTGTTCCCAATACTGGGTGGTTTGCATTTCAGAAAGTCGAGATACAGTGCGATCAAAAGCAAAAAGTTCTTCTTCTCCAGTAAAAAGATTAGATTTGTAATTGTCCTGTTGAAGATACAAAGTTATAAAATTATATATCAGTTAATGAAAGCAACAACTTTTGTTTCGTAACTTACTGAACCGTGTGATATTTTTAAATCATCCATTAGCATTCGTTTTTCATCTGTATATTCACTATCTCCTTGTGGGATAAAAAGTTCTGTATGTGGAACAGCTGCAGATATTACAACTCGTACCTGACAAAAATTTGTTTTTATTTAAATATAAACATTTATAATGATTTAAATTGTTAAATATGAAGAGTAGATAGAATATACATAAACTTACCTTATTGTCATATAGTGTGTCAATTAATGTAATAAATCTTCTGGTTTGTGATTTAAGACGAAAATCTAGTTGTGGTACATCTCTTATAATAACTGTATGAAATGCTTGACTTAGTTCTAAATAATCACTAGCACCAAGTGGCTGCAAATAAAAAAATTGCTCGCTATATTATAAATACCTAATGAAAATTTATAATAACCTACTCTATCACACAATTCTTCAAAAGTTGAATCCAACACTTGACCACAGGTTCTTTCAAATGTAACATTACGACCTCTTATGGAAATAGTTCGAGACCTCACAACATCATTTTCCTTTGAGCATAAATATTTAAACACTTTGTCCACATCACTAGTTGCATCCTCTCCTTTTCTATAAAAATTTACCATTTTTTAGAGAGGAGTATTTTATTACATGCCTTATTTATGCATCACTATACGTACATGAAATAAATTTTTTCATCTCTAAGTCCTGTTTTCAGCCTATAATCTACCCCTGAATCTAGGGAATTTATAATGCAATAATTTTTTAAAACCTGTATAAATGGAATAAAATTTCCTCTTTGTAGTCCATTTTTGTATAAATCATCGGGTGCTCTATTACTAGTTGCAATAACTATTACTCCATTATTAAAGAGTTCAGTAAATAAACGTTTCAATATCATAGCATCTGCAATATCAGTTACCTATATATATATGTATATAATCTTTTATTAATACGTGTTACATTAATTCATAAATAACTGATTGTATATTTCAGAAGTGAACCTGAAATTCATCAAAACAAAGTAACCAAGCTTCTTCAGTAATACTTTTTGCAACTGGTGGTATTGGATCAAATGGTTGGAGTTTAGTACTATTAACATCTCGTACAATATTTTTCTTTACTTCGTGTACTTTATTATGTACATCAAGCATAAAAGAGTGAAAATGAACTCTTTTTTTATTCTCAATCTAAAATAATACATTTCAAGATAATTACTTGTTTCCTTAATTAAAAGATTTATTTTGTAATGAACTGCATATGGAAAACCATTTATATTACTTGTAGTAATTATAGTATTTAGAGTACCTTTATCATAGTTCAAAGAAAATTTTTTTGTCATCAGTACCTTTACTATATAAAGTAACTGCTTTATTGCATTAATTATTTTATTATGTGCATGAATTATGCTGAAAAGTATTATGAACTGCCAAATTGTTAATTAATAATATTTTGTGGCTATCCATGTGCAATAATTATATGATCTATAAACTATAATACCTGGCAACATTTGTAGAAAAGATCCATTAACATTGTTTTACCTCCACCAACCGCTCCATGAATATATAGTCCTTTTGGTGGTTGTTTTCTTTTCCTACCCAACCATTTATCTAATAAGTTGAATTCTTCAGGTTTGTATCCATTTATTTCTTCATAAATGCTCTGCAATGTTCTAGCAACTTTCATTTGATGTTCATCTTCCACTAGTTCTCCTTTTGCAATTTTATTTTTTAACATAATAATTGGGCCTTTCTCAATTAAACTAACATCATGAACATATGCATGACGTTGAATATGTTGTACAAATTTGTTGGACAAATTTGTAAAATAGTTTTGATTAAAAAATTTTTTTGGTAACAAGTAAGTCATCATGGGAAAGATGTCCTAAAGGAAAGGTCATAATTTGTTATCTATGTATGTTACTTATATATATTATTAAACGCCAGATTAGGTAAATACTTATTCTTACAGATAAATATTTGACAAATATACATTTAATTTAAAAAATTAACAAAATATAGAAAAACTTTCTAGTGTATATGATCAAAGATATTCACATATTTATCGAATTTATGTTTGACAGACAATCAGCATGTTAACCTTTATATTACATATGAAAATACATTACATGTATCTACCTTAAAATAGAATACCCACACTAGGAAATTTAAAAAGGTAGGTGTGAGACATGATATTGATAAATATGAAGAATTGAATAACTGGAAAATATATAATCAAATCATGTACTTACGCTTCTGTTTTCTTCCTTCGTTGTTATTTATTAAAACTGATTCTTTCATGATATTTTAATATTATTAGAAAGAAATTTCATGTACAAAGAAATTCAGTTTGAAAAATTATCTACCGCGCGTTATGTTATGACGTAACTAAAAAGGAAATATGGAACCATCAGATGCAATTTATTAATGGCTGTTCATAAGGGTCCATATTGATGCATAAAGCTTTATTCACAAACAAAAAAAAAAAGAAGATATAAAATACTATTCATTTTTCAATATTTTAATTAAATAAATGTTCTTAAGCCTAATTATATAAGAAATAATACGTTTAATATTTTAATTCAAAATGTATAATTTTATTATATTTTGTATATAAATAACACTATTTTATATAGTTATATAACATCTTAACACTATTTTCAAAATAATTATTTATAACATTTCATTTTAATGACTTGCACTCTGCTGTAAATTAGGAATGTAATACAAGAAATTTAGGAACGAAAATTCTATTAATGTTAAAGTAGACATGATGAATTTTCTGAATTTCAATCATTATGATAAATTTTAGAACTGTATGGAGCACTATACATTGGCAGTCTTCGTTTGTCAGAATTGATTCCTTCTTTTAACGAATAATAACGTCTTTCAATAACTTTATCAAAAAACCTACTCAATTTAACAGAAGAGCTAGAACCAGCAGCTAGTGATCTCACTTGATGACAATCCTAAGAAGAATGTTAACTTGAAAACAATAATATCAGTGTGTAATAATTTAAAAAAATAAATGATATACCAAAAATATTTCATCAGCACCACATTCTTCTGCAATAGTTGAAGAACGTCTATGTACATTTGATCTGACTTCAGCAACTAGATCTAATTTTGTACCAATAACTAAAATTGGTATCTAAAAAAGTAATTTTATTTGCACAAAAGAACATGATAAAAAATTATACAATTACGTCAAAAATAATTAACATTACCTGTGTAGATCCTACAAATTTTTCAGGATCAAAATCATCAAATGGCTTTGATTTCATATAATTATTATCTTTACTCAAAACTTCTTCAAGCCATTTTTGAAGATTTTGCTGTGATTTTCTGTTTGTTAAATCATGAACTAATATGATACCTGTATTGTTAATAATGATTGATGATTTCTAAATTTTTTACTTTAAATCCTTAATGTTATATATTTCATGTTTATACCATTTGTAGGATTATAAAAAACAGATCTTGTATTTTTATGACTTTGACTTCCTCCAATATCCCATAATTCAATAAAATATCTTCTCTGATTAGGAGTTCCTTCTTTATATTCATGTAATTTAACTTCCACTGAGCAACCTATAGTCCATGAAGGATTCCTAATAGGTTGTTGTTGACATATTAAATGTGTTAATGATGTTTTTCCAACGCCTAGATATAAGAAAGGAAGAATATTTAACAATTATTTAATCGTAAGGAGTTACATATACATAGGTGTAAAAAAAAAGAAAAAAAAATAGATAACCTACAAATAATGTCATAAAAATATGTATGAAATACATCAGATATAATTTTTTGTAAATTAAGGAATTAAATAAGCTTGAAAAATATATTCTAGTAATAAATATGACATTTATGTTGTAATTAACACGAAATACTAAATAATAATAGATAGATAAACAAAATAACAGATACTGACAATAACAAAAAGATATTATAGAATTGCTTCATATACATATCCTTACCAGAATCACCAACAACAATAATCTTAACTTTATCGATTGCAGCCATCAATAATTTTTATGAAACTATATAAAAATGTACCTTTCTGTTTCTTTATTTCTGTTGTTTGACAGGTAGTTATTTGATAATTTTCTATTATGAATACATAACCTAAAAACTATTTTACTCATAAACAAGCGTCCGTTAGAACGGTGTTTTGTCATATTTAATCAAACAATGAAATAATGTATTTTGACTCGTTAGTTTTTTACTTCTTTTGAGAGAACATACAATTGATATTGTAATACATATTTTAATTTGCTTATACTCGTATTTAATCAAAATATTTAATGATAAATGTACTATTTAAATTACTTTAAAGGTTAATATTTTGTTACAAATTAACCTTAAAATTATAAATTGTGCGAAATTCTTTTATTATTATTATTATTTATTGTACTCTAGGCCCAGAGCCAATTACAAGGATTTTCACATTCTCGTTTTTGGTTTCTTACATTATATTAGAAAAATGTAATGTATCTTATATTAAATTTAAATTGCATGAAATATATAATTAAAAATAGCATTATTCCAAGATAATTAAAAAGTTAATAAAATGCTAACACGTTGTAAAATGTATTGTACAAGTGGAAAAATACATATAATTTATCTACAGATTAATAATAGGGTTTAATAACTTGTACAAATTTTTTCAGTACTAATATTTTATTATATGTAATTAAACACAAGATGAGCGGTGAAGAAAGACTTGTTACAGAAGTTCCCAGTAGTTTAAAACAATTAGCACGTTTAGTAGTACGTGGGTTTTATACAATAGAAGATGCTTTAATTGTTGATATGCTAGTTAGAAATCCATGTAAGTGAATTGGATATAAGTTATCTATTATACTATCGCAAATGCATGATTATATTATTATGTTTTATTAGGTATGAAAGAAGATGACATTTGTGAACTGTTAAAATTTGAACGCAAGATGTTAAGAGCTAGAATATCTACATTACGTAATGATAAATTTATACAAGTTAGATTAAAAATGGAAACTGGATCAGATGGAAAAGCACAAAAAGTCAACTATTATTTTATTAATTATAAGGTAAAACAAAATATTTAACCTCCATTGTTCTTATCAAGCAAATTATTGTACATTTTTATATTTTAGACTTTTGTAAATGTAGTAAAATATAAACTAGATTTAATGAGAAAAAGAATGGAAACTGAAGAAAGAGATGCAACTAGTAGGGCCAGTTTTAAATGTACAAATTGTTTAAAAACGTTTACTGATCTTGAGGTATGTAAATTATTTATAAATTGTACAGTGTTTTTCAAAGTTTTCAGTTGTATAATATGTAAAAGTAAAAAGAACAAAATATGAAGTAAATTTGAGAAACACAACTTTATTACCTCATAAACCTAGTGACAATAGAATACTTATTATTATTATAATATAATATAATATAATAATTATTATTATAATATAATATAGGCAGATCAATTATTTGATATGACTACTGGTGAATTTAGATGTACATATTGCCGTGAAGTAGTGGAAGAAGACCAATCTGCCCTTCCTAAAAAAGATTCAAGACTATTATTAGCTAAATTCAATGAACAACTAGAACCTCTTTATATTTTATTAAGGGAGGTAGAAGGTATTAAATTAGCTCCTGAAATATTGGAACCTGAACCAGTTGATATAAATACAATTAAAGGGTATAGATTTTTAATGGAATTATTAATAATATGCCAAAATTCTTGAATATTATTTATATCTTCTCCTTTTAGTATTGATACAAGGAAACCAAGCAGTCTAAGAGCGCCTGGTGAGCAGTGGTCTGGTGAAGCTACCAGATCATCAGGTTTCATGGTGGAAGATACAAGAGTAGATGTTACAATTGGTGATGATTGTATCGATGATAATGCAGCAAACAGGAGGAAGGAAAGACCAATTTGGATGATGGAAAGTACTGTTATTAACTCTGACTCACAGGTAAATTTTGTTTTAAAAATTTAGTACTAATGTTTTGTTATATCTTTCATTAATAATATTGCGATTTAGCCTGATGGAGTTAACACACAAGAAAACATTTTGGATAAAGCTGCAGCTACTGCTACTAATACTACATCAACCAATAACAAACAAGGTGAAGATATAATGTCTGTATTATTGGCTCATGAGAAAAAAGGAGGAACAAATTCAGCAGCTGCTATAAAGTCCGTATTACCTCAAGAATCTAGTGATAGCAGTGATAATGAAGAAGTTGCTGAAATGCAAGCTATTGATACAGGTATCATTTTCACAAAATGTTTAAAATGCATTGCAGAATTATTATATTAATATTATTATTTTAAAAAATATTCATATATACTAAATCTTTTTAGGAGAAGTAGAAACCATGGACTCTGAAGATGAAGATCTTGTACCAACTGTAACTGTTGCAGGAAAAACAGTAGCCATTGCAGATGTAAATGATGCGTTAATAGCAGAAATGACTCCCGTGGAGAAAGAAGCATATATTCAAGCATATCAAGAATATTATTCGCATATGTATGACTAATCAGAATACAGTCAACATTGGTAAATATTTAACGATGTTTTGTAAGACTGATTGACTGTTGTCTTGTAATATTTTGTATAATCATAAAATAAATAATTTTCTGGGTTTGGTAAATATTCATTCTCTTTATTTTCTTTTGAAGCAAATTTTTAACGAAATATAAAGCAAAAAAACTCAAAAATTAATATTTCGAAATTTTTATATTTCTCTTCTAATATACAGATATGGCTTAACAATGTCATTAGTTTGTAATAAACGAACATTTACAGACACGTTATAATCACCATAAATCAAAGATAATAACATACATGTCACTTCTGGTAAGGTGGGAAGATTTTAATCTTAATCGAATATAAGTTATTTATTAAGCTTACTTAATTTTTTTTTTTTTTTCGTCTTTATGTGAATTTCTAACCGACCACCACCACCGGGTAGAAATTATAAGACGATATAAATTTTTTTATAATGCTTTCCGTTTTTTTTGTACTTTTTTCTGTTACATCTTTCTTGATATATTAATAGTCGATTCTATATACCAATGAGCGCATATGGATATTATAATTTGTTTGCCTTCTGTACCTCTTATTATTCTTTCAATTCTTAGACATAACTCATATCAAAAGAATCCTAGAATCAACAAATTCTACGTATATGCATATAGTTCTACTATACTCTGTTTTAAATTTACTACAAAGAATTGTGAATCTAAGATTCTTTCAAAACAAGTATTTGTCCTTTTGCAAATGTTCCTTTTTTACTCTGGTTCATTTAAGCGCAAACGAGCAAAGTCTTCAAACACGATATTGTCATCATCATCATTCGAATAACAGGAATTCTCATATCGTGTCCTTTCAATACTCTTATTCTTTTTTAAAGTAGCCTTTTCTTTTTCTACAGTTCCTATAATAATAAAGTAATAGTTATAAATGCTATAATAAAATTTCGAAAATAAATTATTTCACTATTATTATTATCACATATATTTGATATTAAAATATTTAATATATGAAATAGTAAAATTTATTTACCAGGAGTTGGGTGCATTAGTTTAAATGGAACATCTGTAACTAATTCACCTCCTAAAGTGCCACAATTTAATTTTACTCGAATAGAGTAAGAGATGACAATGCCCATAGCATCACTAGGAGTTTTACCATCTGCTACCATAGTTGAAGATGCAAGATTCACATCATCATCCTATAATATCAACAAAAGTATATGAAAGTGTGAACAGCAATAAAAATGACATTTATTTTTAATTATGTTGCATGTTGCATACCTTTAAATGGCCATCAAGGGCAATTCCACGACGATCCTTATTGCTACTAGCTAATGGAACAAGATAAAATTGCTTTGTAAAGGATGCTCCAGGTGTGATTGGACAACCTTCACGTGTTTCTAAACTAGCCACGTGTCGAGAAAATTGAGTATTAACCATTGTCACCTCGCAGTGTTGTACCACAAAGAGCTAAAATATATAGATATTATAATTAACTGCTAGATACAATACCACTATTATTCCATTACATTATATATATATATATATGTATATACCTTAATATTTTTGACTGCCTTTCGAGAGTTGTTAGTAACTATGACATTTGCAGCTACTTTTTCTCCATGATAATAGATCTCCCTATCAAGTGTAACTTCCAGATTCAGTTTACCTTGAGAGAAGGTAAATCCTTTTGAAACAAGGGAGGTAGGTAATTTACGTCCTCTTGAAGGTGGAGCATATTGCAATTTCTTTATAGCTAATGCAACAGATGACCTTTTGTGTCCCTATATGAAAATTATAAATTACATACATTTTATATACATATAATATACATTATTAATAAATTAACATTTAACTATAATTAGAGTATTACCTTATCTTCTTCATGTTCACCAACATATATCCTGACAGTATATTCTACTCCTAATGGTTTTCCTTGATCATCATCTCCAGGTTGCAATGTAACAGAACTAGGAGAACTTTGTGGGAATTGAAATAAAAATGGATATGCATTTGCTCCAAGACGTTTCAGAAGACGTTCTTGAACAGGTGTCATATCTTGTTTTTCCCTCTTTATTGGAACTATTTGTTCCCGGCATATAACAAGTTCTTTGCTGAATTTGACACCCATAACTTCATCTTCCTCACGTCCATAGCGAAAAGTTGTTGTTACCTGAATAATAAAATAATAAATGGAATGACTTTTTCATGTGCAAAAAGATATATATGTACATAATGTATGATACTTAGATATGTATATATATACATAATCTTGTACATTAAAGTTCTTTATTCTTATTTCTTACCTGTCCATAAACTTTTCGTCCCTGAAGATAATCATTTTCAACAACAACAATGCCATCAATGGGATCTATGGTATCCAGATGATCAATGAAATCCCTTTTACCAAGATAAACTGTGACTTTCCCTGTAGATAGCAAGAAATCATGATTTTGAAAACAAACTGTGTCAAAGTAAAACTAATTCTTCTAATATTGTTTCTAAAAAAAAACTATTACATTTTTATATGTTGGTATTTTAATGCTTTATGACTTACCATTTGGAGTTGTTTTCTTGAATACCTTAATGGCTACAACAAAAGTCAAAAACAAGAAAGGAAACATTTGGCACCTTTTCTCCAATTAAATGAACTAGCAGAAGTTTGTTTCCCACCCAGAAGTGACAATCTCTTAGCAAGAACAGGGAACTTCATATAGTCTTGGAGGGGCTTCTTTCCTTGAAGCCATACTACTAATTGTATTAGTTTATTACACAAGTTAGTTAATGAGATTAGAACACATATCTAAGGATTTTGTTACGCATATTGTGGAACTGACTCAGTAGTTCATATACCTTCTACTAGAAAACATGGTCAAGCCCATCAGTAGTGTGAATTTATTTCATAATATATGAAATATTTTTTAAATTAATTTAATAAAAAGGTAGTATGTGCAGCTACATATATTCAGTTAATTTAAAAAGGCTAAAATAAAGAAGCACACGTGATCAGTCTTATATTTATATTTATTTCAATAATAAGTGCTTACATAATGTAATATGGAGGTATTTTAAATGAAATTAAATTCCTTGAATTCATAAGGAATCTCATCGGTATATTTTCACAAAATTTTTTTTAATGGTAAACAATATTTTTCTGAAGTAGATATTACTTATTGTTGACAATTAGAACCACTTATATTCCTTCCTTTTTTCACATTCAGCAGTCGGCAAACACTTGACGTATCATGTATATTGTTGTATGAAAGTATGAACACTAATATTGTGTTCCCAAATTGTTCTGGTAACTAAAAGACACCTTTTTGGGAATGAATAAGGCAATTCTTAATGCCCCCTTTCAAAATGTGATTTTGCAGGTAGGGAATTAAAATTTTGTCAATATATAAATGTTAGGTAATAATAAAAATAAATCATAACATGGTCACAGTAATTCTTTTAGCTAAATACTTCTTCATGCCTAATGGTTTTTTAAAATGAGTGAATGTCATCTTATAATAAAACAAAATGCATGCAGCAACCAAGAAAGCCTCATTCATATTACATTTAAACTGTTTTTTTAAATACCAAAAAAAGCAAGGAAACGCGAGATATGATATAAAAATGAAGGGTTATAAACTAAAAATTTAAAAATCGATAACATTAGATAATATATAGTAGAATTATCGCGATAAACATGTCTAATAACAGGCACAATAAAGGTATACGTATTATATATCCATTATTTACTGCTTTATTATGCTAAAGAAAGTCGTTGCTACCAGGGAACAGAAATATTTGCGAAATTTTATGAAATCTTTATTTCAAATATCCATTTTTGACAATATGTTCGTACAATGCTACATACTATACCTTATCTTGAATTCTTTACAAATTTTTATATTTGTATTTTAAACAAGATGATGTTTTTGCTAAAAAAAAAGCTAACACATAATAAAAACTCAACAAATTTAAGTAATATGACAAATCAATAATCTATTCATGAATAATTTATTTGAGATTTCAAGGATTAATTCTTAATCTCAAAAAGGAACAAAGTATTATTGATAATTTAGTTCTACAAGTTATGTACGTCATTTAAGTTCGAACACATTCATATTTGGGGAAATGTTGCTTACATTGAAAATTTACATATGCAGTAAATTATACACACAAAAACAAATATTTCATATCGCAATGGTTAAAATAAGATTCTCAAAATACATTGCGTATATTTATCTTATATTTTACAAAAATTAAATATAACTAAGATTCAACGAAAACAACTTTCCCCAATAGATATATGTTTTAATTATGTAATCTCTCTTCATATGCACAGTACTTTCTGCCAAAAACCTCAATATACAGTTTTATGTTTGCATTACAAGAGTATTCGCATATGGTTGAGCAATACCTAATACATGTATTATTAAATTAACAAGGAATTATTTGCATCATTGCTTGTCATTTCTTAACACATGCTGTTAAAATGTGCAAGAAATGAACATTTCTTTTTAATCTATTTTTAATCAGTTACGTGATATTACAGAACCCTGTGCAAGTCAAGTTCTTGACTCCAAGCATAGTCATGCACTGTATATAACTCCTACATGTATTCATGTTTGTACATAACTAAAATCTCGTTACAGTTCCCTGATACCAGCGCATTTCTAACATCGGCCAGTACAAATATTGTTAGTTTCAATAGTATACACTGTAGATTTTTGTAGTATGATTGCTGTTTACTGCAAACCTACTAAACTTACATCACTAATTTTTTTCTTTTTTCTTTTTTATGTTTTTACCAGAAACATTTTTCTCAATGTAAGTCGTAGTTTGAATTTTTTAAAGTTGTTCTTGAACAAGGTGGTGCTGCATAGCTCGATTTAAATTTCAAGCAAAATTTTTCTCACATGGTAGAAATCTATAATAATAAGAAAAACTAATAGAAAAGCTTATTAAACTTGTTAAGAAATGAAACAATTCTTTTACATAATTGATATCAGGCATATGATTCAATCTGATGTTAACATTACATATCTCACCTAATATTCTTCACAGAAACATAGTATCCTTATAAATAAGAATCTTGTTTTAGGATAGATCTGAAACATTACACAAAATTAATATGAAATATATTTCAAAATATAAGGAAAATATTCTCAGAAATCAACAAATTAATTAATATTACTTACAACTTGGCGCAGCTGCAGATTCAAATCTCTTTTGTATCTGATCATAGGTAAATTTAACAAAAGCATCATATTGCTCAGAAAGCTTCATATTTAAGATATGATCATATTCTTCCCGAATCTGTGTCTCCTGCTCTTTAAGCATTCGTTCACAAATCAATCCCACCTATAAAATCATTTAATTGATCAGACTTCCTGTTTGATAAACTAATTAAAGTTTTAAGTTATAAGTAACCTGTCTGAATGTAAATAAAGGTTTCTCTTTTCCACTAGGGTTATAACTACATGAATTTGAACCACAAGCAGATGGGCTTGAAGGACTGGCAGGACCTTCCATATCTGAAGAATCACCAGTATTGTTTTGAGGACTAAAATGCAATTGTTTGCGCCGATGCAGTCTCCGGATCTCTTCTCTTATATTGGCAGCCATCTTTTCTATATACAAAAAGATTATTTTTATTCAAAATATTGTATTTTTCTAGCGACCTCTAAAGCAATATAATTTTTAAGGTAACTCTAAACAATAAATGTACTTTTTAGAAGTTATGTCAAAATATCAATAATTTATAACAAAAATTAATTACTGGGATGAAGCAATCAAAAAATGCTAGGAATATGGTAAATTCAAACATAAATACTACAACTTTTAAGTGTTTTATTTTAATAATTGACCCATAATATCATAAAACCAAATAATTTCTAAAAACATGAACGTTTATAAATAAGGAAAAAAGGGGAGTTGATTTTCCATGTCCGTTACTACATTACCATATGATTTACGCATCTTCCCCTACCTAAACGCCGCACCTTCCCTCCCCCTTTTAAACGTCGTGAATTCAAGTTTTAAATCGCTGATATTTAACCATCCTTTCTCTGTCGTATCGTGGTAAGAAAGAATGAAATAGAAAAAAGAAAAATGGCCGTAACTTATAAGTAATTACCAGGCGTCAGTTTATGGGTTACTTCGCCAAAAGGCGAAGGATTCTGTGGCCTGGAATTAGCTTGAGTGGATGTACCGGGGGAAACACACATTGGTACACATCTTCGTCGTTTACTAGGACGACCATGACTATGTACCGGGTCGAACTCCAAAGATCTCTTTAGAGTGGCGCAGGCCATTTCTCTCCTTTACCGTCCTGTTCACAACTGACACTCAGATTATGGGCTTAGCCCGCGAGCTACGATGATTATGCCGAAAAATACAGCAAAACCACCGTATACGCGCACTGCCTGAGTAGTTTCTTTAACTGCACTCTAATTCTTCTATCTTCCTTCGTGTCGATCCCCTCGGATTTCTTCGTATTCTGACTAGGCTGCACCAAAACAAACACTGCGGTAAAACAATATGGCTGGCAACCACGGTTTGTCGGCTAGGAACGACCACGGAACGAATGTCTCAACCATTAAAGCACCATCTTTTCACTGGTCACTACTTGCATTCCGAAATGTATACGTCGCAGGCTCAACTAACTTGAGACTCTTCGATTCTGATTGGTCAATATGTTGCATGGTGGCGTTTCTTTGCATTTCCTTCTTCTGATGTATTTTAATTGAAATTCAAAAATCAAAGATTCGGCTGCTTCTAACATATAAATTGTTTTTCTCAAAGTACAATAGCTTTGATATATGTTTTCTTTTATAAATCCACAACTTCCATAAGAATTAACTAATATTTTGGGAGGAATTATTTTTTTTCTAGAGACAGGAATCTTTAAGTTTATTCAAATGGAAAGTGCATTTGGAAAATTGCAACAATATTTATGAAATTTTCTTCCTATTCAATTTGCACAGAGATTTTAGTTTCTTTTCAATATAATCAGTGGTTCGTTTAAGAAAAGGATTTTAATTGTAACACTTCTAGGAAATGTATATTCTTTGACAGCTATACATACATTGTTATGAATATTAATCTGTAATTATTTGACAATTTCAAACGATTTGTGAAGGATAGTTTACAGAAAATTAGATATTTTACCACGTCACTGATGATAATAAAGTATTTTGTAATTATGCTTTGACAATGGGCAATTTTTCAGGTTTGCGTAATAATTTAGATTTTCATTTAAAAGCAGATTCGTAAAGCATGCGCATAACTTTTGTCCACCCCTCTCTTTTCGCTTTAGGGAATTTCAAGCAGTGTCAAGAAGGATCTTCCGCCATTCTATATTTACGATTTTTACCGAATTGCTATACGTTTTATCCGTTTTCTTGCAGCCCGTCCAAAAAAGCGAGGAATAATGACAACAGTGAATCCTGTGGTGATAGCAGCTACGGCCAGGCATACAGCGACAGTAAGCGGAAAATCTCTTCAAGATGTCTCATTTTTGGTTATGCCAGGCGCAAAGTGATTTTTAATTAACCATAAGTTAATTATTCTTGACATAATTTTATCATACAAACTCTAAGTATATGTTTGATATTTTTATAACTCTAGGTTTCTTTTATATTTGAGATTTGAATTATTTTTTTAAATTAAAATCTATCAGTATCAAAAATAATTTTCAAAAAATTAATACTGTAGTGTTAAATACTTCTATTCAATAAATACGCACATGGTTTGAAGAAGTAGAAGAAATTAATAATATACGTTCTTATAGCTGATTTTATTATTTCTAAATAGTATAATTCTATTTTTGTTTCAGCTTATATTTTTCCATGGATTGGGTGATACAGGGTAAATAGCAATTTTTATGATTATATAATATATCAATTTTATAATCTCTTAATTTATTTAATGTATTTTATAGTCATGGTTGGGCTAGCTCAATGGGAGCAGTAAGATCTCCTCACATTAAAGTTATTTGTCCAACTGCGTATGTATAATTGATATAAAAATAACACTATATGACTCAATAAGAGCTCTTAGTAATTTTATCTAAGTACCTTTTTTTTAACTTTTATCTAGGTAGTAAATATATCATTTAGCTTTATCATTTTAGGCCTACAATGCCAGTAACATTAAATGCAGGGTTTAGAATGCCTTCTTGGTAAGTAAGTAATATGTAATATAATAAATTAATTTACAATTCTTATTAATCATATAAAATTATATAATAATTCATTAATAATAAATAATATGTATATCAATAAATGTAGGTTTGATTTACGATCTTTGGAACCAAGTGGGCCTGAAGATGAAGAAGGTATTCGCAGAGCTGCAGAAATGGTACATTCTTTAATTGCAGAAGAAGTTGCAGCAGGAATACCCACAAAACGTATTGTTCTTGGAGGTTTTAGTCAGGGTGGTGCTCTTGCTATATATAGTGCTCTTACATTTCCAGAACCTTTAGCTGGTGTTATAGCTTTATCAGCTTGGCTTCCTTTGCATCAAAAATTCCCTGCTGTGTGTATATTCACACTACGTTCATGCTTAATATTTTACAATATCATAACATTTATAACATTGCATATCTTATAGGATGCAATAGGAAATAAAAATACTCCACTACTGCAATGTCATGGTGATTGTGATCCAATAGTGCCATACAGATGGGGTCAATTGACTGCATCAGTTCTCAAACAATTTATGACACAAACAGAATTCAAAACATATAGAGGGATGATGCATGCGTCTTGTGATGAGGTAAGCAGCATCTTAGCTTTCATAAAATTTCTGTATTGTAATTATTTCATATAATAATCATCTTCAAATAATAATCACTTCCACAGGAAATGCGCGACATGAAGAAATTCATTGAAAAAGTTTTGAAGCCGTAATAGTTTAATTAAATATATTAATATTTTAAACATTAAACTTATTACTTTACTGTTCTTTATTAAAAATTAATTACTTCCAACTTTTTCACTGTTACTTAATTCTAGCGCTTGGTGAAGGAGTAAAGACAGCAGTAGGTGGAGTGTTGTAGGTGGAAATGTTTTTAATCTAAAAAAAAAAAGCAAGCAGAAATAGCAATGAATTTATCATTTGTGTAAATTATATCTGAATGAACTACTTCTGTTTTATGATACCAAAGTTACTATTGTAATATTCCCAGTTTCTAATTTTACAAAATGAATTAACAATCACAAGATTCTTATATCTAATTCTAAATGCTTTAATATATATAGAAGATAATAATATTAAGGTGTAGCAAATTATTTTAAGTGCATTTCTTTTTATAGAATTGTAATTTTTTTAATTTGCATTGTGCACTTTGTATAATGTTAAATAATTTTTAATTCAAACACTTTCTATCTTTCTGATAGAAAAAATTCATTAGTTATTTCCGGATAAAGCTTCCTCTTCTTAATGGATATAATAATATCCAATAGTTTAATTTTATTGCGTTTACGTTTAATTAAAACGTTTAAAAGCCTTAAGTTATAAAAGCATTTAAATATTCTTTATAAAATTAAATATATATACATATATTCATTTACGTTTCATGTAAGTTATATATAATGTACAAATACACTGCTATTTATGAAATAATAATTTTTGTAGAAATATCTAGGGACAGTAATATGGCCATGTAATCTGTGATTACAAAATATAATTTTGAAATCAGTGAAATCGATAATTTTTAGTATGTGCAAGTGCTAGTCGTGAAGAAATATATATGTCAAATATGATAACATTGTGAACATGTGTATAGTGCAGAAGTACTATCTTTATAGGTCTCATATTTTAGGTTTACCGAAATGGTACTATTAAGAATGAAAAGAATTGCGATTATAATCAGTTACAAAACAAGTATTTAACTGAAAAGCAATACTAGCTGTGTAATAAAAAATAAGGATCATCATTTGTAACATTTACTTGTATTATTAAAACAGAATGGATCATACTTGTTAAACAGCTACTTTTCTTCTTTGATATTTATTTAAGAACGTATGATATAAATATTGTAAATATAAAATTAGTTGTCTTATGTCGTACCATCTCTATGTGTCTAAGATAATCTTTTCATTTGAAAACTTTGCTGTATATATTATTACTGCAGAATAATAAATTTTTTGATTTGTGTAAATTGTTTGAAAACATATATTTCACTAACAATATTAAATCAAATAACTTATTGTTATCTATAAAATACACTGAAATATGAAATAGATATATTCAAGATTTTTAAATTTATTCTTTATGGATATTTTATATAATTTCATAACTTATTTATATTATTAACCGAGAGAAATTGATAAGATTTGATCTTCTGGTATCAACAAGAATACTGTTGCATTTTTACACAACGTTGGAGAAAATTCCTGGTGCTCAGGAACATCATATATTTGCAGACAGATATTATACAAGTTATACGTTGGGACAATCCTAACAAATATGAAGAATTTGCCAAATCTTATAAAGAAACCAAAATTTTGTAACAAATCCATAATAGCATACCGGGAAGGCAATACCTTAGCTTTAGCACTGAAAGACAGGGCGGTCGTGACATGTCTAACCGATTGGTATAATCCAGGATTAACTCCTATAAAAATAATTTTACGAAATAGAGTTGCAGTTAAAGTGAAAAACCCAATGCTATAATAAACAACATAATATATATGGGTGGCATTGATTGTACCGACCAATATGCCTCATTAACATACTGTCTCTTAAGGAAATCTTTGAAATGGTTATGAAAAGTATTTTTTTGGAACCTAGAAATAGATATAAATGGAAAACTATATGTCATTTTAACAAGAATTAGGAAGGATTGCAAGATCTGTTCTCAATGAAATGAGTCCAGCAAAAGACACCAGACAACATATTACTGCAATACGTGCCCCGACAAGCCGGCAATTGCTATATAAAATATCATACTAAACAATAGTACAGACACTATATATTTAAGAAATTTTCCTCTTTGAGAAGTAAATATACATGAAAATGAAAAATATAAAAGTTTTATAATTAATTCTAAGTTAGAGGTAAGGAATTCACTGAACGTGCTGCGGAATGCCTCGAGTTGTTAATTCATCCGAAATAAAAAAGACCTTGAGTCCAAAGGTTAATTTAATATGTACAACTATATCGTAAGCATTCGCTGTACATAATATCATTAAAATATGTTCATTAATGAAAAAGTTATTTCTGAAACCTTATTCTGAATAACTACACATGCTTATAATGGATAATAAAAATTTATCCGATATTTTATGTTCGGTGGATAACGGAATACTAAACATTAGATTAAATCGACCAAAAAAAAAAAATGCTATTACTATTTCTGTAAGTAACCGTTAAAATTTAGTATTAAAATTTAATTTATTATTATTACAAATTTTGTCTAGAGATTAGAGTACATATTACAATAACATGTAATGGTGCAAAAGTTAGATTTTTAGATCTTACATAAAGAACTAAATTAAATGTAATTTTTAAAATAGTAATTTTATTCAGCATAATATACATAACATATAATTAATATCTAGTTTGTAATTTATCAGTAAAATAATGTATGTTTACATATAAAGAGTTTCATTAATAATACTGCTATTAAACTTGTCCTTCATGTGTTAGATGTACAAAGATTTAATAAAAATTCTACGTGAATCTATTCAAGATAGTACCATATATATAGTCATCTTAAGTGGTAATGGAAGTTTTTTCAGTAGTGGCAATGATTTTAAATCTTCATTAACAAGTCAAGATGAAGATAATTTTGATATCAAAAGTATAATTAATGTCTTGAAGTAAGTATTTGTAAACATGTTAATCTTTAATGCTTTAATATCACAAACTCAAATTTTAATAATAATCTATTAAATAATTTTTCAGAGAATTTGTAGAAATGTTAATTAGATATCCTAAACTTTTAATAGCTATTGTAAATGGTCCTGCAATCGGAATAGCAGTAACAATGCTTCCATTATTTGACATTGTATATGCAGCAGATACTGTAAATAATTTTTAGTTATATATTATTAGTCCCCATTGTAGTTCATTATGTTCATTAGATTATGCTTAATCTGTAGTTATTTATTATCTTATAGGCTTATTTTGAAACACCATTTACAAGATTAGGCCTTAGTGCAGAAGGATGTTCTACATATACATTTCCTAATATATTTGGGAAGTCTAAGGTATTTAAAATTGTGAACTTATTATATTTGTGATTAAATTACAATTCTTAAACAATTTTTAGGCTAGTGAAATGTTATATTTAGGATATAAAATGAGTGCACTTGAAGCTAAACACTATGGTTTCGTTAATGAAGTATACAAATATCAAAATTTAGATGAAGTTTGGACATATTTAAAAAAGTTGACTAAACTTTCATTAGAGGTATACTTTGATCTATTCTGTTTTACATAAAATACAAGATACTGATACAACTATTTCAAATAAATGTCTTCTTTCAGTCTATATTGGCAATTAAATGTTTAATTAACAGATGGCATCAGGACATTTTATTGGAAGTTAATGAAGCAGAAATGACTAAACTTATAAAGCTTTTACAATCTCCTGAATGCATAGAAAGATTAATAAGTGTTACATTACATAAAAGCAAACTTTAAATATTTAATTTTACATTTACCTATTTCATGATATGAAGTATAAATATTTGTTTTATCATTTCAATCTGTTTTATTTACTACAGAATTTTTTAATATAAAAGTTATATTGTCAGATACTTCTGATAGCATAATTTCCTACAAAATATTTAAAAATAATTATTAATTTAATGTCTAGTTTTAATATTTAGTATTAAATTATTCTTACTTGAATTATTTTATCCGAAATTGGTTGTTGGTAATGTTCCCATTTCAAAAGCTGGTTTATGGTGAAATTTGATTTTAAAGTTTTATCTCCTAGAAATTGATAACCTGTAGCACCTTTTTGATGTAATTTTTCTGATGTTTCCTCTGATTTTTTATAGCCATTGCAAGAACACTTCATTAAATCATGCGTTAAACAATTCGTATTTACTGTTAATGTAAATAAATCCTACAGATATTACAAATATTATAAATTATTTGATACTGCTTCAATGTTTAAAATACATAAATAAAATAGACCTTTAATTCACTCATAGACAACTTAAAAGAAGACAAAGGATTTAGGTCTACCACAGTTTCACTTAAATTTGCTTTGCTAATTTGTCTTTGAAATATTTTTTCTTCAATAGTACCAGTTGTTAGTAATCTATAAGTTTTATTTATATTGCTATAAGAATATCTGTAACATGTAGATATTTGTTTCTAACTTAAAATATCCAAACCGTAATATGTAAACATCTTTTTTTTGACCATCCCTCCAAATTCGTGCCATAGCTTGTGAATCAGATGCTGGATTCCAGTCTGAATCAAATAATATAAGTCGAGATGCGCCAGGTAAATTTAATCCAACTCCACCAGCTTTTGCACTTAATAAAAATACTTCTAAAATAGTTGCATAAACATTCAGAAAATGTTAGGTGACTGTTAAATTAAAAATAGTATAGATTATACTAACTACTGTTGTCACTGGTTGAATTAAACCGTTCTATAATCTTAGATCTTGTATTACTTGTTGTACTACCATCTAATCTAAGAAATTGTAAGCCTTCTTTATTACAAACAGTTTCCAATATATCAAGTGTTTGTGTATAATATGAAACTAATACTACTTTTTCTTCCGTCTTTTTTAAATTTCTCAATAATGTTTGTACAATTGAAATTTTTCCACAGTATACTGTTTTTGTACTATCTCTTATATTAGAAGTTTTATGTATACCTTTTGTATCAATACAGAAAAGCTCAGTTTTTTCATTATAAAATAATTCTGGGTGATTACAAATCTTTTTTAGAGCTGTTATTACTGCTAAATGTGGTATGTTATTATTTGATAGACTTTTATTGAACCATGAATCCGTAACTTGCGAATATAAATCTTGTTGCTCGATCGATAAACGGCAAAATACAATTAATTCATGCTTAGAAGGTAAGTACTTATTAATTGTTTCTTGTGTACGACGTAATATAAAACATTTAGTTTTTTCACGTAATTCATTAGCTCTTTCAGTCCCAAGAGATACAACATGGTCTGGTGCAGTAGGGCTTTGTGATGCAACAATAGGTTTTTCGTAATAATTTTTAAATTCAGAATTGTTGCCTAATATAGTAGGGTTTACAAAATCAATCAAAGTAAAAAATTCTTGCAAATCATTCTGTATTGGAGTTCCAGTCAAAAGAATTCTTCTTTTACACTTCAAGTTACATAAAATCTAGAAAAATATAATATATTAAAATTTTATATATCTCACATACTTTATAGTATTAAATATACATATAATCATATATTAGTTATTGTTTCTTTCTGAATTAAAATTAAATATCGATACCTTTGCTGCTTTTATATCATTATTTTTTAATCTATGTCCTTCATCACATATGATTAAATTAAAAGGTATTTCTTTGATTTCTTGTTCACATCTGGTAAGCATATCATAACTAATAATCATAACCGAGTTCCTTATATGTTTTCTGAAATCTTTTGACTTGTTTTTGGCGTCTACAACATAGGGAGATATCCTATGGAAACCCAACCAATGCTTAAACTCTTTATTCCAATTGTTACACAAACAACTAGGAGTTACTATTAATATATATTTTAATATTGGATATCCATATGGTCCTTTCTTTAACAATGTCCAAATAATTGTAATGCATTGTAATGTTTTACCAAGCCCCATTTCATCAGCCAAAATTGCCCCAAAATAATTAGGTACCTTTAAGCCCATAATACATTCATATAGAAATACAATACCATGACGTTGATGTGGTCTAAGTACATTTACTAAACAGGTATCTACGAATACTTCTGTTTCATTTTCTGACATATCATGATTTACCCAACTTTTTGAAATATTTATAGATGGCATTACCAATGGACAGCATCTCAATTTCAGTTCTTTAATAAGACATGAAGATTAATATATTTTATACATCATAAAATTTAGTTTCATAATGTACCTTTATTCATTTTAGTACATCATACCTTTACATAATGGCTCTAAAGGAAGATATGGATTAGAATTTGAAGTTTTCAACTTCTTTATGGGCGGTTCTGAAACTTTTTCTAAGATTGATTTATTGGGCATGTATTTGGATGTTGCTCTGTCAATTATCTATAAATATTTTAATATCAGTGATTCAAATATGCAAATTATTAATATAAATACATTTATTTTTACCTCAATTTCTTTATTATCTATGTACATTCTAAAGCCTTCTATCAAAACTTCTGGATTAATTATAGTTTTATGAATAACACTGCCTTCTATATCCTGCTTAATGCAAAAATATATAGCTTGTTTATAACTGTAATAAAAAAATCTTTTATATACAAATATATCACCTTTAAGACCGCATGTTTTCCTGTAACTTCCAATGTTCCGTCATTTTCCCATCTTTTATGTTTTCTCATAGACTTTTTACCGATTACTACATTAAAGATACTAGAAAAGGGAACAATCAAATTATTAAAAACAAAATTACTATTTAAATGAATTAAAAATTTATGTACATACGCTGTATTACTACCAGTAATAATGGATAAACCTTCTTTAACAATAATTGTATTATTTTCTTTTCCCTTAATTGAAGCACTGTCTTCCCGTTTTTCCTCCTTATGACTGATAACAGGTTTTTTAAATAAATTAAGAATTTTTTTAGTGTTTCTAATAAAATTTCGCTCTGAATTTTCTGTTAAAACATTGGTATTTTCTAAACTTTTTTTAGATTCAGCACACACTGGCTGTTGATATTTCAAAGTTGGTTTCAAACTTTTATTTAAATTATTGCGATACATTTTAGACGCTTGTATAACACATTATAATATTTTATATTTGAAATACTTTATAATTGAAATATATAACATAACGCGTACTAGTTACAGATTAATTAAAGTTACAAATATTAAAATCTGCTTCTCTCAGAATGCTATTATTCTAACAGTGCTTACTTTTAGTACTATTTGGTATTCCCGCGTAAGAGAATAATAGTAATTTTTAAATTAATACTATGAAGCAAACTTGTCATTTCAATTTCATTTCTAGTGTAAGGATAAAAGGCAGTAGAACATAACATAATATAATAAATAATAAATATATTTATTATTAACGAATATGAAGTCAAATGATGATAAAATAATTCTCTAAATAATTTTTTTCATTTTGCAAGATAATGTAAAGGTTGTTTTCATGAAAACAACAGTAAAGTAAACTGCTGTTAGTCATATTGTATGTTCCTATCTGATTTGTAGATGTGTGTAATCTCATATTTGGAAAAATTTAGATTGGAAATATTTGTACCTACTAGCATGAGTATAGTTAAATCGTTTCAAATTTGAAGGACGAGATGTTTCGAGAACATTATGGTGCTTCCAAATAAGGTATGCAAAAATCGTAGTGCGTGTAAAAAGCGAATTTACGAATAAACTGAGACAAAATAATTTATGTACTTCTTTTCAGAAGTTTCGCCACAGATGAAACAACTAGTTTAAATACATCTCTAACAACAAAGTAAAGAGGATGTATTGCCTACAGTGGCTAATTCCAGTGCTCCTGATACCAAAACCAGTAAATCCAACACTGCTGCAAACGCATGTCATGTTTATGGCACTTTATCTAATTGGATTCTTCCTAGAACGAAAACCATGCACTGTTTGTAGTTTAGTATTTCTTCTTGCAGTTTTCCTAATTTGTTATAGTGGCATTGGTAATTGTTTCCTTTGGAGTACAAATTGTGATACAGTGAGATGTGACAATAGCTAAGGTTATTAGAACGTTCATCCTAGGTTAAAAAATTGCCTCCACTTTTATTTCTTTTTGAAGAATATGTCTAATTAATTCATCGATAACAACATAACCTATTCATAGAATTCATATGTATTACATATACATGATTCTTATTAATTGTATGCAAATATGATTTTATGGTTTTAATCATAACTTTTATAGATGTTACACATGATATATATATTTGTAATGTACATATGTACATGAATATGTACATGTATGCTTACAATACCATGTATTTATACATAAAGAAGATAAAAACATACAAACTTACTAGGTCACAGAAAGTTTGCATGAAATTAAGAAACTTCCAAGTGTAAAATTATGACACTTCAATATTATAGAATTAAGATACATCTTTTTGTATATATAACTAAGTTTAATTCCATTTAATTTAATCCTATTACTTGATTGTACACTGTGTAACATTATTCTTTTATTTAAAGATGTTCTTTTTCTTATAAATTGTATACTCGAAAAATTAATGTTTTTGCAATTTCTTCAATTTGGTTAAACGTATAAGAAACTGTTCTATAAATAAAATTCACTATTCAACTAAATATAAATGTCAAATTTAGGAACATCGAACACTTTGAAATATAATATCATTCATTATGAATGTTAAATTAAAATTTTGAGCTTACTTATTGTTTATATATTATTCTAAATAAACAATTCAGCAGTACAATTGGTAATTATTGAATGAAGAAACTAAGGGTATTACAGTATAATATTAAATATATATAAACAAACAAATATGACAAGCGATAGAAATATATATTGCGCTAAGACATAAAGTTTAAGTTAGTTCATTTTAAAATTTATCTAAAGCATCAATTTAATATAAAATTTGTTAATGGTAATTTATAACACCTATTTATTTTTTGAAACATAGCGAATATGGGAAATGAACAAAATATATATGACGTGCTTGTTATAAATATACCTTTCCATTAAATGTAGGTACTAGTATTTCATCATAAAAATGAAGAAAGTAGAAGACATTGATGCAATAATTAAAAAGAGCTTGAAAAATTTTGCATTGAAAGATAAAAAAGCTATGAAACAAAAAGCAACATCATACTGCCAGTATATATTAAAACCATTTCTCAAAAAAATTCTGTCAACTAATTGAAGAAGAGTTACAAAATTTTTGATGAAATTCTTGTTTTAGCACAAATATATATCTACAATGTTTCCTATTCTAACTTTGGTTTTGTCAAAAATAATAATTTATTTTGCAAACTTATAATTTCAATATTTTGTAATTGTATAATAGTTGCCTACTGTTTGCTTCCAGTTATGACTTTACATGTTAATAACAAATATAATTATACAATTTGTAAGTAAATGTACAATTTTATAATGCGACATAAAATAAAATAAAAGATTATTATGATAAACATGTTTTATCTTGATCTTTACTTATTAATCCCTAAAATTTGTGTCTATTGAAATTATTATTCAAAATGTAAGGATAGTTAAAATAACAATGCTTGTATAGTACGAAACGTTTATTTATTTTACATTAAAATATTATTGTGGTTTACCACGACCGAAACCACCGCGGAATTCAACATCTCCAGTACCGGCGCCAACATCAGCTTTTTTATCACCAGGACCAGCTGGGCCGCCAGGACCTCGTCTATATCCAGCACGATCTTCTGTGGGTCTAGATGCTTCACTTCTTGCACCTGTTGTAGGTCTTGGCCTTGTAGTTTCTGATCTAGTTTGCCTTTTGAGTGTAGAAGGTACTATTTCAGGTGGTAAATGTAAGTATCCACGCAAATACTCAATGCCTTCATTTGTTAAATACCAGTAAAAATGTCTCCATGCAAACTGTTCTTTGACATATCCTTTCGATTTCAAAGACTGAAAAAATAAATAATAGATATAGATTTTAATAAAAATTTGTTTTTATAACAAATTAAATAATATCAAGTATCCAATATAAAATTATATCGCGTGTAATTATTACCTGCATAGCCTTAATAACTTGAAGATTTGGAATACATTCCAATTCTGGATGTTTTGGTGCATGATAATCTTTTTTTGCAACCATAACACCTTCTTTAAAAAGGTACTCATAAATTGCAACACGATTCTTTTTTGGCATCAACATTCTAAAAACAATAAAAAGATAATTAAAAAGTAGTTACTGTGAACTTAATGATATAATTATTTTAGACCAAAAATAAGAAGGAATTAATAGTCTATATTCTGTGAACAATATGTTATAAAGTGAAAGAAATGTATAAGCTAAAAAAATATATATGAATAAAAAAAGACTAAGAACTTGTTTAATTTATCACAGACAAACAATTTGAGAGGTTAGCTTTGATACGAAGTTTTGACGCTTATCTCTCACGTGTTAGAAGTGAGTTTTAGAATTTTAATGTGTTCCTTTTATCATAAAAAAACCATGTCTTTTATTCCAAATCATAAAAGGTATTGACATTATAAATTAATATTGCACTTGAAATTAGAGGAAGACAAACATTATTTTAGGTTATCACTATAACATCAATATTGTTTGTTACGATAATGAATAAAAACACAAATCATATAACAATTTTTCAATTTGTCACAGAGTAAATAATTTAACAAACCTCCTATTTTTTGTTTAAATTGAAAATTAAAAGCGATTAAGATAGATATTTAGAGAAATCTAACACACTTGACGCTTCAATAGGAACCTTCTGTCGGAAAGAAAAATTTCAGGCGTTCGATATTTCGCATGCACAAATCGATATATCGTGATGTATCGAGATTAACCGGAAATAGCAAACATATAATGGAAACATTTAAATTTATTTAAATTTATTTTTATATTAAAAATATAATTCCCATGCGAAATTATAAACTTCTATTTTGTCTTATAAATTACATATGTATCACGTAAAATTTAATATTTGAATCTGCTCTTCGAATTCGAAAAATGTAACTTTATTGTATGAAGGAATATATATAAACATATTTAATGTACACAATGCAATTCTGAAATGCTGAAATATTTTTTCTGTTTGTTGAAAGTATTTTATAGATTGAAATTTTTAATTAAGTGTCTCGTCTAGTATGTTTAAGAATGTTTAAGAAGCCATTTTTTAATAGCTTTAGCTATTAATAAAAACACCGCATTAATAAAGTTGCCTATGAAGTTACAAAACAATAAAATGTTAGAAATAAGAAAAATGAAGTACGTTTTAAACTATAAAAAAATAACATTTTAAAGCTGGTTTATAAGACTGTATATTGTATAAGTAGTTTAAATACTCCGAAATAGAAATAGAAATTATAAAGTTTTCATGTTTGTTTAAAAATATGCATAAACTGTATTCGATTGTATCATTTATATATGTATATACGTATCGCTACTTCGTTTTGATGATAGCGCAACTCAAAAAGTTTCATATTTACTTTTATTGTAGATCTACATCATATAGAAGGTCTACATCGTGTTTCTATTTTTATCATGTAAATTATAATTCCATCGGTTTTACGTCAGAGGAAAAAATTATTACTTATGCCGCTATCAGTCTGGCTTTAGTTTTAATTTTACTGTCTCACCTTCAGTTGTTTTGTAACATTACAAGTGGAAAGTTGTACTGCTTTCATAAATAGTGACGTATCTCGTGTTAAGTCAGCCTTATAGTGTCGTTGAAATAATTCACGAAAATTTCTTAGAAAATTTTAAAACCTCTTTCCTCTAAAGTTAACTTTTTTTGGGTTATGCCACTATCAAAGTAAACTAGCGATGTATTCTAGTGTACATATCAATGCGGTTAAATCACTTAAATTGAATGTAATCTAAAAATTTCATCTTTGCGTATAAAAATTCTATATTCCTACCAACGAATGCTCCATTTACAACAGCATTTGTTTTTAAGAGAATATTTTTAATATACGAGTGATAATAATTTCTTGTACCATAAGAATTTTTATATTTTCTTACTAATAATTTTTCTCTTTCTTAATTTAAAATATATGTAGCATTTCGTTCTACAGCTTTTATTTCTTGGATTTATTATATAATTGCTTTAATGATAGGAAAAGATCCAAATAAAAAAATAACTACTTAGTCAATTTTTTAATATTCAAATAAATAGCAATATCTCGCAGATGCGCAGAATTCACTCTACTCTGATTGCCATATTGTTTTGGCTTTGTCTATGCTTTCGATTTTCGGTTCCAAATCTGTTTATATGACCATGGTTAAAACTAACAAAATACTACAAGCCTAGCGTACCTAATCAATATTACGATCTATTTATTAAATTATTATTCGAAAAAGATACATTTTTTGTTTTTAATGGTGATATACGATATGAACATAGCTTTTCTACAGGATGTTATAAACAAAACATTAGATCCCATGTAGTTTTTTTTATTATTGATTTTCCGAAGAGATACGAAATAAACCGAATATCAACGATGATTATACCGTGCGCTAACCTGTCAATTTGATTTGCGCAAGTATGATCGGTGCCTGTCACATCCGCTCCTTCTAATTAAATATTTAAACGCATAAATATGCAATTATATTGCATAAATCAGTGGTTACAGTGCTATTTTTTGTTTTAAATTTTTGTATCTGTACTATATATTATAAATCTCTAAACGTAGTAAAAAATGTCGGAAATTCGTAAAAGAACAATCGGAGATACATCGCCAGAAACGCGGGATGTCAGTGATGATCAGGTAAATACAAATATATATTTCTTATTTTCCAAAGTTTCGTTGTAGCACTGTAATAAGTTCCTTTTTCCACTTGATCAACGTCTTCGATTATTAAGCCTGATTGACTGCCATTTGACCTTTCTCTTTCGTGATATATATGTATTAAACTAAATTGAATGATAACTATGACAGTTACTAATACTAAATCACATGGTCCAAACTGATATGCTGTTATAATTTTTACAATCTATATAACTATAATACTTACTATATTTATTTTATTGTGTATTCTATATAAATATTTGTTGAAATTTTTTTACTGCATCATGTTTGTATTAATCGATTAATAAGTAAGGTTTATAAACGAAATTTTGTATACAAATTATATTTTGTAGCATATTTTAATAAAAAAACAAATAGATGAAATAAAATGTATAATTCAAGAAATAAACAATGATATTTCAATTTGATTTAATATATAATCTGCAAGAGAGGAGATAAAAAGAATACTTTCATATATCATAAATGTATAGAAATATTTATTTTATATGTCCTATCATATTATTTTTATTCTTTTATATAAGTGATATTAAATTAAGATATAATTCTTTATATGTGTTGTATATGGATTACATATATTTCATAGATTAAATATTTTTTTATATGATTGTTTCTAGTAGCCAATGCTAAAAACTATGGTTTTTCGAGACATAATTTTTAATATAATTTCTCCTAACACAAAAATATGAAGATTATTATATAGTTATAACTATACAAATTATTTTGGAAGTAAAGTATTTTTAATTTTAATCACATAGTGAAGTGAATAATTTAAATATTTTGTAGTTAATATTATATTTTCCACAGAATTATTAACAAATAATTTGGTTTATATGTCTTGTAGAAAGAAGATGTGGAATCTGAAGATGATGCAAAGTTGGAAGTTGAGGAATTGGCTAAAGCCATACCACAAGGAACAGATCATACTCCTCACATATTGGATTCAGCTCTTTCTGGCTTATCTGATCGGTAAAGTTTCTTAAAATAATAATTTAATTGATATATACGTAACAAAATATATTAAGTAACAACATATTAGTTTGGAATATTAATATAAAATATTTACATAAATGTTCAGGTTTAAAAAATAAAATATTTTTATAGCTGGAGGAATTGGGTAATTAGGAGTATTTTTACCTTGTTTATGATTGTTGGATTTTGCGGTATTATTTATATTGGACCATTAGCACTGATGGCTACAGTAAGTCTATGATACTAATTTTATAAATATATATTTATTTAAAAATTTCAAAGTATGTTTCATTCTTTTCCAGACATTAATTGTTCAAGTGAAATGTTTCCAAGAGATCATTAACATTGGGTATGCAGTTTATAGAATTCATGGTTTACCTTGGTTCAGATCTTTATCATGGTATTTCTTAATTACTTCCAATTACTTCTTTTATGGAGAAAATTTAATGGACTATTTTGCTGTAGTAATTAACCGTACAGTAAGTATAATGTCAATCTAATGAAACTTAATTTAACTTAATATCTTTAAGATGCTTATCAGTGTATGATTAAATTTAATTAGAATTTTTATGAACACATCTAGTATTGACATAAAATCAATAAATAGAGCTTTCTGAAGCATTATCTTTATATACTTTACATGGCTTCTAGTTCTTTTTTTGAGGTTTCCCTCAGAAATTTAATTATGTACTAAATTTATATTAATGTGATATTATCTTAAATACATGACATTGAAAAGTACCTATATATATATGATTAGATTTGAATAACTTATAAACTAATATGTTCATAAAGTTCAAAATTCTATTCATAACCATATTTAAATTACAAATATATAATATTTATTATTTACAGGAATATTTACGTGTACTTGTTACATATCATCGTTTTATTTCCTTTTGTCTATATATTGTTGGTTTTGTATGGTTTGTACTATCACTTGTAAAAAAGTATTATATGAAACAATTTTCCTTATTTGCTTGGACTCATGTTGCTCTACTTATTGTTGTAACTCAAAGTTATCTTATAATTCAGAATATTTTTGAGGGCTTGATATGGTAAGTTTATGTAAGTTAATATCTTTTCTATATTTTAGTAATTATATTCTATAGTAATATGTGACTGTTTGGTATAGGTTCATTGTTCCAGTTAGTATGATAGTGATAAACGATGTAATGGCGTATATGTTCGGTTTTTTCTTTGGTAAAACACCGTTGATTAAATTATCACCAAAAAAGACTTGGGAAGGTTTTATAGGTGGTGGTATTTCAACAGTTTTGCTTGGTTTACTGGTAAATTTATGTTTAAACTTTTAGATTAAATATTACATATTATTAAATCTTTTAAACATATAAATTTTCATAAAATACATTTCAGGTATCATACATCATGTGTCAGTATCGTTACTTTGTTTGCCCTATAGAATATAGTGAGGCTTTAGGGCGAATGACTATGGATTGTGAACCGTCTTCTTTGTTTCAACCTCAAGAATATATTTTGTCTAATAGTTTGCAAGTTGTATGGAAAATGGTAATATATTTATACAATCAAAAATAATAATTTTTATAAAAATAAATGACATAATCTTTTTTTATAGTTTAGTGGAAAGTCCACCATAACTCTGTATCCCTTTTTACTTCATTCATTATCAATGTCAGTATTTAGTTCTGTAATCGGACCATTTGGAGGCTTTTTTGCTAGCGGTTTTAAGAGAGCATTCAAAATTAAGGTAATTTGCTAAATTACATTTTTCTCGTTTTTTCTTTCTAGTAGCAACAAATTGTGCAATAACTTCATTTTATATGTTTGCTGTAGGACTTTGGAGATGTTATTCCTGGTCATGGAGGAATAATGGATAGATTTGATTGTCAGTATTTAATGGCAACATTTGTAAATGTCTATATATCTTCGTTTATCCAAACTGCTTCACCTCAAAAACTTCTGCAGCAGGTAAATATGATAATTTCTTAATCATTTTTATTATTTTCTTTAATAATTTGGTTAAGAAAATTATATATATTTGTTGTTATGTAAATTTAATTAATATTTCATAGTATTTTTCCAATATTTCAACTAAATATAAAAATTTCTCAACAAGTTAGTTTTTATAGAAATACTTTGCCAATATATATCAGTTTTATAAATATAAATGTAATATATACTTACATTGTTTTTGTTTTCTAAATCTATTCGCAAATTTAATTGTTATATTGTATATGTGAAATTATATATATGAAATTCTTTTATTATTGCAGGTTTATAACTTAAAACCAGAGCAGCAGCTGCAGTTGTTTCAAACTTTAAAAGATTCCTTACAAAACAGAGGTTTATTGAATGTCTATTGATGTTCCAGTATTAACAGTAATTATTAATAATCAATTACTTTGAAATAGTGCAAGGTGTTAGGAATATTATTTCTAACATTTATTTTGATATTGCGTAATGTTTGCGCAAACAGCATTAATAATATTAATGACAATGCATATGTTATACAAATAACATGAACAATATTAGTCGCAAAGTATCCTAAATTAAATTATATAACGATAAAATTTATTTTATAATTAGAAGCTAAGAAACATGCAACATTTGTAGTTCTTTTGCATTCCGCGTCAAGCAGTCCATTTTTTACCAAAAATTTTTATTAAACTGTAATAATGATAGAAATTTGATTACATGTTTCTTTCATAATAGTTAAACCAAAGAACATTAAGCATATTGTATATCATAGAAAACAAACTTCCAATTTCTTATAAATATTTGAGACATTTATTAAATATTTTTTAAATGTTTTTCTTTAATAAATTCTAATATAATAATGACTTTACCAATACACATAAATTTTATGTAAATGTTTACTCAAGATTAGATATACATACTTAAATCAATCAGATCTCAATATATTTATATATTTTTAAATCCTTATTGTGCATTTAGTAATTGTAGTATTAGATGTGAATCTCATAAAGGTTTTTTCATGCATATAATTTGAGGTAATAGATGGCATTCGACGGCTTATTTTATTTGAGAAAACAGTAATTCTACTATTAATTGTTATATAAGATATTTCTTTAATTGTTATCAACTATACATATATTGAAAACCTTTGATGACAAATCACAATAGATTTTAACATTTTTATCAGAATCAGTGCCATGTCATCATGATACTTTGTTATATTAGCTATGAAACATTTGCAAAGAATATAATCTAATTAAAATAAAATATGTTATTAGTATTCTCTTGTTGAATTGTCTCAAATACTTTTGTATACAACAATTATTGAATATCATGGCACTGAATGTTACTTTATTTTAATTGTACATAGAATTTTGTATAAAAAAGATAGAGTTTATTTCTCATATCTTCAATTTTATTATAAATAAAAATTAAATGGAAATGTAACAATTTTTCACAGTTAGTATCCTTTTAATATTTTGTTTATTACTTATTTCATATTAATAAGATTAATGTATAAAATAAAATATAAAATGTGCAGAACTTGAAAGTTTTGATTGAATTAAAATACTGTGTACTACAAAATATTATTTCAAATTATTTTACACTATAATTAAAATTGTGCCAATAATTCGTACAAGTAAATGAATCTTATACTTGTGTGATTATTTAGAAGATAACACTATGGCACGACTAGTAACATTGTTGTGTGATTACATTACATTTCCAGTTGAATGTTTGCATATATTTTACATGATTAGCTTACATATACTTTGTAGAAAATTATACAATGTACCTAACTCTAATTAAATATTTGTATTTTCTTTTATTACTAGATGTTTATACATTGTCTCAATATTGGAAATAGGATGTTAAAGTAACTTATATGTGTATAAAAATTAAAAACAAACAATAATAGATAAATAGATAAATGCAAGTATATTTATTTAATAGAAGAGTATAATATAAAATAAATATATGTAAATGGAAAATTTTGTGAAATAACAGATGTTATTATAATTATAAATTCTTAACTAAAAGTGACTTAAGTTTAAATATATAATATATTTATGTAGTAGTACAAGAAAATAAACTTCTTGGAAATATTACTTCTTGTATCTCGTGTTTTAATCTTTTATGTTATTATATCCTGTATTCACATTGTTCTATCACGAATACATATATTAAGATAATTATACTCGATATAAAAATGTTTTAATAAAATTTCTATCTCTTCTCTTTTTTTGGAATATATACAAATGTACAAAAATACTATTTTAATTTTATTGTAACGATTATAGTTTAAACGTAAACGTATTTTATGTAATAATATATAATGATAATAATATGAAATTTATTAATCAAGTTTCCAAATTAGTTTGCGAAGAAACTCAAATTTTTTACAATCATAAATTAGACATTTTCTAGTTCTATCATAAGAATTTATCAAAAAGTGATTGAGTAATGACAAAAATGCAGAATTATATGTTCTTTTATCATTAATAACAAAAAGCAAATTAATAAAAAAGATTTTATCAAACAAAAAAGATTCCTGCATAAGGAAGAATCATAATGACGTTTTACCGTCCAAGTAGTACCTTCAGCAAGACTAAATTTAAATTAAGGTAGGAGGTCTTCTTAGATCCTGTCCTGATCAAGTCATTCGATTATTAAGACGAAAGTATTTGTTTAGTACTGTTAATTAATATTCGAAATTATATGTATTGTTGTACTTGCGAAAAACGTATAATCGTAAATATGTAGTCCGCTTTAAATCATTCATTTTTTTTCTCTAATATATTTTTCCAACTTTAATTACAAAAAAGGGTATGACTTGTTACAATTACGTGAATCACCAAAATATTTATCTTTATATTTCTATATTCCAGCTATATGAATAACTTTTGTCTCTTGTTATAAATTTGCCGCGCTAAAGTATCGAATACAAAAATATTAAATACGATCAAGTACCGTCACATTTAACTATTGGTACTCCGTAACAGTAATGTAATATATCGATTCTGAATTCTACTTTGTTCATTCTTTATCAATAATTTATGTTCAATGGTGTTAGGATAAAATAAATACATAAAATACGCATATATTTATCCATACACATAAAAATATTCGATTAAATTTCAATTTGTAGTGCTTTATACAGATTTAACATGTCTGATCATCACGGTGGAAAAGGTTATACCCCATTACCGCAAAATATAAGTAATACCGATACTGAGGATGAAGATGATTGTTTGGCTCAATCAAATGAAATTCCTAAAGATCATGTTGATGATACACAACTGGTAAGTTGAAGTTATGCGAACAATATTTTCTTTTTATTTATAATATAAATTAGAAGTATAAGTAATTGGTGTAAGAATGTACAGGGTGTCTCAATAGGTTGGTGTATTTTTGAGGTCAAATAGATGAAAAAGGTCTAGGAACCTAGGAATCCATATACTCGTTTATTACACAGCTATAAAGAATAAAAGAATCTTTATTCATTAAGTTCCCTGTTTCATAGTTCATGATAAACAAATGGTTGTCTTAAAAATTATTAGTCATTATAATCACTAACAAACAATTATACAGAACTATAAGACTAAGAAACATTATCGATCTTTAATCAATGGATAATGATTCTTTTATTTTTTATAAATCTGTAATAAATAATTTTTGGATATGGGTTTATATAAATTTTCTTCATCTATTTAATTTTCAGAATATATTGCATCAATTTGGTAACTACTTATTGAAATACTATATATTTAAAGATTAGTTTCATTCAGTTTTTATTAGTATACTTTTGTAATATAAATGTAATTTTATTTATAATAAAAAAGGACAAAATCACTATATAATGTATATAATATATATAATGATATATAATGAATAAACTAAAAAATATATAATGAATATAAAAATTCTAGCAATCAACTACTATTCATGAGAATGGAATATATTATCCATTGGATGAAACAAGGAATTTAAATCGCACAAGAAATGGTCAAAATATGCTTAAATATTATAGAGATGATGTACCTATAATGGTAGTTGAAGGCAGTGACCAAAATGATTTGTGGAAAAGACACGATATGTCACCCTTATGACGATTTTGTTTGGTTGCTTCTATATTATTATGTGTTGTAACAATAGTTATATTTCTATATGTTTTACCTTGTGATAATTCAATGGTATGTCCTTCAGTAAATGAACCTCAGTCATCTATATCTTGGGATAAAACTTTACAAGGAATAGGTAAGTTTACTTAAATATTTGTAAAAGTATAGTGTATGAATAAAATTTTACTCACTGTTGCAGAAACAATAAATAAGCTCCAATCTCTCTAAATTAATTTCTCCAAAGTTAGTAATCATTTAGTAAATATTGTTTAATATAATAAAAAGCTTTATTAATACACATATAAAAAATTATTACATATTTTTATAAAATATTATGCATCATACATATAAAAAATTCATAAAATATTAAATAATTGATTAGTATAAAATATACAAATAGATTTTAATATTCTAATTAAATATTTTTAGAATTACATGGTCCTATCTCCATCATTCATGGAAATCCATCAAACTTGATATTTCTTGTTCGTGGACAACGATATAGAGGAAATGATACAAATGATCAGGGTCAAATATCTGCAGAAGGAGGAGGGATTATGTCAATGCAAGCAAATAGTGGTTTACCATTGTGGTTAGTTTCGTTGAAAAGACCGCCTACAGAAATTGATTGTATTTCAGTGGATACTGATCGATCTGGAAAACCAGACTGCATAGTTGCTGGAGATCAAGGCCTTTTGGCTAGTATCGAACCTATTGCAGGCACTATTCATTGGAGTTCCAAAATTTATACATATGAAAAACTACCTCTGATATTACCAGATATTGATTCAGACAAAATAGAAGATTTTTTGAGTATAGAAGTAGCAACAAAAAATATGCCTAATCTTGTTCTCTTATCTGGTGGAACTGGACATCTTCTAGGTCGATATTCACCTGAAAATTGTTCGTCCATTGATATAGATAAACACATCCTTAATGATACTGTATCTTATATTTGCTATGATAGTAATAGAAGAAGTAAGTAAACAATCAACTACGATTATAAAAGATAAATTTTTATTTTCTTGTATAAATATATAATTATATTTATTTTGTTTTGGTATTAAGAAAGAAAAATTGTTAATAATGTATGATTGAGACAGATATGTTGATTATAAAATTTTATTAATTGTTATAGGTATTTATATAAAATAAAATTAGCGAAATATTAATATATTTTTCGTTTTATATATACAATGATATATGCAATTATATACAATTTTATATATACAAATACATAAACACACAGAAGATTTTAATACATATCTTATTTGAAAAATAAGACAGTATGTAATTTATTTAATATGTAATTTATCTTTTCTTATTTACAGGTATGATTAAAACTATGACTATTAAAGGTTTACTACATGCTATGAAATTACCAGAGTATAAAAAATTGATAATAAAACCAGCAATGGCATTTAGCACGTTCAAGACTTTAAAATACAATAATGAAAAGAATAACTGGGGGCCTACACCATATCACTACTTATCCATTGAAAATAAAGGATTATGTCCTGAAGAATTTTGTACAGCTAGTGTAACTCTAAAATTACAAAAGCATGGAAATCAATCAAAAGTAATATGGAATTATATTAGTCCTAATTCTTTTGTCTCAAAACCAGCTTTTCTGGATATATCCAGGAAACCTTATACTTTTGGATTTGCCATTAAATTTTGGCAATGGACTAATTCAACATCTGAACGTACAGAAAAAGTATTTATTGTTACAGAAAGAAGACTAATAGAAAGAGTATTGATTGTTTTTGTGAATTATACAGATGTACAAGTTAAAAATGCAAATCAAACTGATATTATTCAATTATGCCGAAACGCAAATTGTCAACCAAATTTGAGTTTGCGTGCTCGCTTTAGTTCAATCAAAATTGATTATATTAGTGAAGATGGATTTCCAGAATTAATAACTTATTGGTCTTCATATGACATAGAAGCAACAAAGGTACTGACATCAAAAGTACAAGTTGTAAAATTAGATTCGCTTGTAATGGATCTTCCACATACAGGTGTTTAATCTTTGGTTTATTTAATGATTTCTAGTTTATAGACAAATTGATCATTCAATTCTTCAGTGTAAAATTATTAATGAACATTTTAACAACGAAACGAAAATATTTGTTTCGTAAATATATTTAAGTGAATAATTATACAATAATAAATGACAGCACTACCATTAATAAGTGGTATTTGGCTATAGACTTATTAGAACTAGTCATCACTTGGTAGTAATGTAGCAACGATTTTCATAGGCGCCTAATTAAATAAAATAATTTTTAGTCATTTTCATAATGAACAATTATTGTTAATGTCCACATATTTTAAAAGAATTCAATGGTGCCTTGCAGAAGCTGTATACAAGAAACATGAGCAAATATATAAAATTTGCAAAAATAATTGCATGTTATTAGAGAGAATATATTAAAAATTTTATATGTTTAACAAAATTTTAAAAGAGATAGTAAAGTTCCTTTTGTAATATCATTTGATAATATAAAGTAATAATGTATTTTATCTAAATTTATTCTGCATTATGAGTGAATTCTTCGTTATAAAAAATGAAGCTTATTGCATATAAATGCTATTTAGTGTAGTATTATGAAAGATGAATAGTAAATAAAAATTTCCCTCTAGTTACATTTATATTCATTTATCATTGCAGAACACAATATTATGTTCCTTAATTTATGATTCATTTAGTTTTATTTCCTTCATAAAAATGTCTCAATCTATGATTAAGGTATTATTAACTTTAATATAGTTTTTTAATAAAATGAAATTTTATTTATCCTAATACATATAATGTATGTAATATTTTTTGCTGCAAAAATAATTTGAAATATAAAAACAATAATCATAAATATGATCAGAATGTCCTAAATATTATATATTTAAATACAATTTCGTTGGTATGAGATAAATAAGACAATACGAATACTGATTTCTATTCTCACATAATTTAATTAAGATTAAATAAAATACTTCCAGACGCTCGTATCTTTTTGCAGTTAAGAAAACTACTTTAATTTTGTAAATAGTTTTCTTATCATCTAATAAAACATAAAACGTTTATATATATCTGTATTATGCTGACCGCATGACCGAAAACGCATTTAATAATTAACCGAAAAAGAAAAAGCACAACCCCATTTTCTTTTTGCGAACTTCAGTTGCTTTTGTATTATATTTATATATTTATTTCACTAACACCATTTTCATTTGATCTAATTAAGTTGTTTGGTTTTAAGCAATTCATATTATACTGTTATTTGTGTTATAGTATATTACGTACCTAATACAATACTATATTATTACATTACATTATTATTTTAATCCTTTATAAATTCCATTTTTGGAATTTCGCACTATATTCCCCTATTACTTAGGTCGAACGATGGCGACGCTGGCATCTAAAATTTCTTTCAATTTGCTTCAACAGTATGCAATCAGTTAGCTTATGGCCCGTGGTTATGGCAAATTCGTATCTGTAGTATACATAATACATATCAGATCAGTTACAGTGAGACGTGGGTCCTTATCAGTGAGCCACTCATCGATCATCGATCGTAGCGATCGATGGCGCAAATATTCAAAACGATCGATAAACGAGCACATGGAATATTCATTCTTAACAAAAACGTTTCAAGTAAAAGTACAAAGTACAGAGAAGGGGAGGGGGAGACTATTGGATGACAGAGCAAATCAGTCTAGTCAGAAATATACAGTATACGTAGTTACGTAGCACTATTTTGAGTATCGAATATCCTATATCTACTGATAATCTGTAATCTGTAATCCAACTGATTCATGCACATCAAGTATATTAAGCATTTTTAACTATATGTGAAAGAAATGTGTCACGGAACAGCTAGAAATTAACCTTAATTGTGTGAAAGGAAAATTAATTTATCATGCGGTAATGTACATCCTAAATATCAATAACGCACGTATGATAACCTCTGTGCACTGATTGCACGATGGCTACGAAGAAACGAAGAGGCATGCACACATCGCCAGGTAGCTCCACGATGTTCGGCTCATCACCAAGTAATTTAAGGTCGAGTCGTTTAAATTTTCGTCCGAATTCGGCTCAAGAAGACAGAGGTGGAACTCGGCCGACGGCTGCCCCAAGTTCTATAGGTCTTATACTTGTAACAATGTTTTTACACGTTTGCAAAAAATCTCTGCTGTTCGATACAAGGCTCAAGGTAGCTATATATTGCGGCGCGATATTTGTAGTATCATTGGTAGCAGATTTTATCACTATGCCAAGAACATATTTCTCGCGTCCAGATAATGCTCTCAATCAGTATTTTGTAAAGTGGGGATGGGGATGGTTACTAACCGTAACTGTTCCGTGGGTTGCATTGACCGCGCACACACTTGGATGTGGTCGTAGATCAGTTTTACTTAAACACCTTGCCAGATTGGGTTTAGCTACAACTGCATGGTTATTATGGATCAAATTGTTTAATTATATCGAAACAAATTATGGTCGATGCCTTAGCACAAAGGACATACAATTACAGACAAAAGCAAAATGTCTCCAATCTGGTAAATTTTGGAGTGGTTTTGATATATCCGGGCATACATTTATTCTTATATATTCAAGCTTGATTTTAGCCGAGGAAGGCTCTTCGTTAGTCGGCTGGGAGGGTATAAAGGATTTAATTATGCGCGAAGAACATTCGCGAGTTACACCAAACGATCCCAATATCGGACCACTTCGAAATCTTTCTGATTCCGATTTGGAATTTTTAAAGAAGGCGCATAAAGCGCTTACCCCTTATTTGAGAGGTCTTTTCGTTGCAATGACATTGCAACAATTACTTTGGGATACTATGTTGATATCTACAATGCTCTATTATCATATTATGATAGAAAAATTTCTTGGAGGTGTAGCCGCTATTTTAACATGGTATGTTACCTATCAATGGTGGTTTAAATCTCCAAAAAACTCATTGCCCGCGCCCGGTGATGGTTTATTTAAATACAATGAAACAAAGACCCATGACAATAGCTCGATCAGATCGAGACGTAGTACGCTGAATGGTACCAATAGATTTATGGGATTTCCTATCCGCCCAAGTCAGGATAATATCGATACAATCGGTACTAATAGGCAATCAGATTCGGAGATATCTGCTTCCAGAACATAAAAATGATCAAATAACTTTCTAGCTTATATCACCTTTTTACATCTATATAGATTAAATGTAAAAATGTAGTATCCTGAGATGCTTACATTTATTTAACATATTTCTATAATAGTTTTATCTCTCTTAATTTGTGCAGGTATTTAATAGTTATAAAGTCTAAATTTATCTGATAGAAGAAAGTGCTAGTAAAATGGTATTCTATGAGTTTTGTATATATAGCATTTTAATGTACATACTTTGAACTTTGGATAAATTGTATTTATTACTGGTGTGGTTTTGTCAAATTAAAGCTGCTATTTTCCTTTTAAAATAGAAACCAGATATGTAAGTATTGCGATCTATTGTAATTTACTAATTTATATATGAAATATTAAACAAAATAATTTTTTTATCTCCTCATGGACTGTTAAATTAATTATGGAATTATTATGCAGTATACATAATTACTGTTATAGACATGTTTTGTGATCTTATTTTGTAATTTGTATTTACTAAACTATTGTTTGTTTTATTGATAAAATGTTTGTAATAAATCATCATATGTATTTTATTATTCAAACTTTATGTGTATTATCGTTATTATATTTACATTATAAATTTGAAGAAAATTGCTTTACATTATTCTAATGGAACTTGCAAGAAAGGATACTTTTCTTTAAAACAAACTTTTACATCGCCAAATTTGTCTAGTAAATTTATGTATAACAAAACCATATTTTAACTACATTATTTATTCCGGTTTATAACGAAATCTTTTTTAATAATTTTTGCAACTCTGTATGTAACGTAAAGATAGCTGTATAAAATAGACATGCTTTTTAATAATAGATTTTGTAATAGATCTTGAAATATTGTAGGTAATGAATTAATTCTATTAACCGCCTGAATGAACAATAATGACAAAGTGACAATAATGAACTTAATTTATTATAAGATAAAAAAAAGAGGTTATAGAATATTTATACTGGCGCGACATTTTATTGTCGTTTAATATCACCAAGTTTGTTTGTATATATTTAAAAATAGTAGGTTTGCTATGATCATAGATATATTGTATATTTCAACAGAATCTTTCATTCATATACAAATAAATTACACGTTTGTTTTTATTTACGTGTATTTGGCAGTTTAAAACGATATCTTGTTTATTTTTACCCTACTTATAAGAATCTGATCATTTAATTCTTAGAAATAAAGTACGGTTTGAAGTCTTTACATATGCATTCGCGTACAAGCATATATGTACGTGTATAGTAAAGCACAAATAGTTTTTAAATTTTCAATAATGAAGAAGTTATAATGACATAGTACTATACTCAACTTCGTATCTTAGTTACCTGCTGATACAAAAAAAGAAGTTAAATATTGACATTATGATTAAAAAAATTTGCGAAATTAGAAATGCTTTTGCCCTGATATGAATTTTTCATTTTATTTTCATATCGCATGTTACTTTGTAGCAGCTAATTATATATATCTAAGAAATATTTGTGTCTATGTATGTATGTATACATTCATATTTTTAAAATGACAAATAATGTATACTGCGTCATTAAACTTTTGATCTTTTACGCGCAATTGCATCTTCCACGGCTTTGAGTTGCTTTAATAATTCTTCTCGTCGTGAACTAGCTTTCTTTGCTGCTTTAGCTGCAGCTGCAGCAACGCTTGCTTTACTATCAATTAATGGTGGTGATTCTAAACTTCTTTTCTTTCCAGCCATTAAAGTAGATCGGTCAACTTTTTTAACTGTCGTAGTGTTGTTTGGTGGCTTTAATGTAAGCTTGATTTGTTGTTTAGTACCACTAAGTTTTAAGGCATCGATACCCTTGGAATCCTTTCGCGTTACTGGTGGAGTCGAGCCTTTCCTTCGACGTGTTTCACTGGAAGAAGAGGAATAACTTGACTCGCTAGAGTCACTACTGCTACCACTGCTTTCTGAACCTGAACTACTGTGTGATGACCTGAAAACATATTTTTTTATATTAGTAATACACATGCTGTATCTTGTTGTTTTTATCGATATAAGATCTCAAAAGTCTAAATTTTATTACAGTAATGAAATATAATTTTTATATTTTTACCTCGATCTCGATCGACTTTTAATAACTTTAGCTACTGCAGCTGCAGCTATCGCTGCTTTGTCTCTTGCCTTCTCATGATGACGTTGATGAGAAGAAAGCGGACTCGGTGCAGGTGGGTTGAGACCAGCACGTCGGTGAAGTGTACCAGTTGTAGGAGAAATAGAACCTTTAGGTGGACGAGGAGAAGGGGCAGGTGGATTCATTAACATGGCACCACGCGGAGGTGCAGCAGCTGCAACCGTTGGCGGATTAGGAGGTGGCGATGTCACCACTGCTTTCCCCTTGCCAGCACCACGGGTTCTAGAGGGAGGGGATGGTGAACGGGACCTGGATAGGGAGTCGTAAGAACTGTAGCTAGAGCGGCTTGAGCTACGGCTAGAGCTAAAAACAGCATATGGTACGTTTGTACGCATTTTTCTGGTGTAAACATTAAAAAAAATTAAAAAATTAAATTACAATTTAAAGAATTTCGTAATGTATGTTTAGTAACATAAAAATTATAGCCTTTATATTATTTCTATAATTAAAAATAAAAGTTACCTTGTGGACGTATACGAAGAACCTGAAGAATACGACTGTCTTCGTGATCGTCGAGATGATGTATTTCGACGTATCGTACTTGGAGATTTCCGGCGCATCCAAGGATCTGCCCACTCATCTCCTCTACTCCTTTCTTCTGGTGGTGGTTCTTCCTCTCGCCAAGGTTTCGTCGGTGGAATACGTTCTACTATGACTTCCCTTGATGGACGTTTATGTTTCTTCTCATATTTCTCGTAATATTCTCGTTCCCTGTCGCGTTCACGCTCACGTTCTCTCTCTCTCTCCCTTTCTCTAGTATGTGGTGGTGGAGAAACAGAATGAGGTGTTCCACGAGGAATTGCGTGATAATCGATACGTTCCCTATATTCAGCAGTGACTCGAGAGTCTGCTTTATAATGTACTCTCCTTGAAAGAAAAAGCGGTATTTGAATATTTATTTTAAAAATTTGAAAAATACATAACAAATACTTCTAATTTGCTTTTTGACTTTAATAATAAATATTACCTGTAATATTCTGGTGGTGCTGCTGGTGGTGCATAATAAGTATCAGGATCATCAATATATCTTTCTGGTGTAAGCCTTGGTGGTGGTATTCTTCTAGGTGCTTCTCTAGGAGGCCATCTTTCAACAGGTGGTTCTGGACTAGCTGCTCTTACATAATATCCTGCTTCTCTATCTAATTCGTCTTGTCCTAAACTTAAATTCATCTTCTTTTCTTCGAAGTCCATATCTGATTCTTTGCGTTTATTTGCTTTGCGCATCATCTGTGTAAAAAAGTAGATAAGAATAGAAATATTTCTTATAAAAATATCGTATAACATATAAAACTTCCGTTTATTTTGTAAAGCATTTTACTCAAAAGTATTTTTTCCATGGCAGTGAAACAATATGACGTGGAATTGAAATTGGAAAAGAAGTATAAGAATTGAGATTTTAAGCAATAAGATATCAAAAGGAGGGACAGAATGGCTGAAGATGTTGGATAGAGAAAGGAAGAAGGGGTCAGAGATATGCAAGAACAAGAGACAATAAGCAATAGTTTTAGTTCTAGTTTAGTTTTTTGTTTAGCTTAATTTTAGTTTTCTGTAACCTAAACCAACCAAGATCTTTCTTCAAGGGTGCTGAGTTAAAAAAGGGGAAAAACTGTAAAAACAATAATTTTCCTAATATCACTTTTTTCTGAGCTCTCAATATAGTTAATGTCCTTCTTACATTTATAGATTATTTTTTTTGCCATGGAAACTTAGTCTCAGAAGTCATAAAAACGTATTAAAGAAAATGTAAATCTTCTATATGCTTAAAATTTAGAAATTTGTAAAAAGTATACTTGTGGTTACTGAAAATTTAGTTACAGAAAATAAGAAAGCTTACGAAAATTACATACAAGATGTTTTTTATATCATTATCACTATGAAAAATAATGATACAGTTTGTTTCAAATAGGATACCTTACGAAGTATGTAATAAAAACTTACTTCTTTAGCATGTCGTAATCCACGTTCCCACGCTGATTCAGCAGGAAGATCTTCTACTTTTGGTGTATGTGATGGTGCTCCATATCCAGGTAATGGTCGCACCATATTTGGCCTTTCAATATGCGGCCTGAATTCGTGTGGAGTAGCTGCATGTGGTGGGTATGCCATTGGTCGTACCATGTCAAACATTGTATAGTTTCCCTTGTCAGTTACACCTGGATGTAAAAATCTACAACTAACTCCCCATGTGCACTGTCCTCGGTTATAAAAGCGACAAACAGGTCTTGGTTCTGTTTCTTCTGGTCGAACATCATCACCATCACTAAGCTCTCCTTCTTCTAATTCAGATTCTACTTTTTCCCCATCCTCTTCTCCCTCTTCCTTATCATTAGCATCACCACCTTCTTTTGATTTTAATTTATCTTTATCTTTGTCTTTTCCATCTTTATCATCTTTGTCTTTACATTCTTTAATAATTGGTCCTTCTGCTTCACCTAAAAATAGTTTTTAATTTTTAATAGTATTTATTTTAAATTATAATAATTTTTGGATTATTTACCTTCATCACGTTCATCTTTCCACTGTCCATCAGCTTCAAAATCTAGTTGTTCGCTTTCTTCTGTTAATCCAACTGGTACATGTTTATCTTCTTTTTCTATTTTATCATTACTCATACGTTTCTCTTCATTTTGTTGATTTTCTTTGAGCATTGATTCATGCTCAGTAGTACCATCAACTCCATCTATACTTTCTAGATCAGAAACATCTGATAAATCTTCACCATGTGTAATTGGAGTAGGTTTTGATTTAGTTATTGATTCAGGTTCATCTTCAATATCTCCATCTGAAATTTGTTCCCCATCCAATTCATTAAATGAAGTTTTTGTATGTTGTGGTGGAGAATGAGGTGGTGAATGCTTTTCTGACTCTTGATCATCCATAGGAGATGCTGGACCTGATTTTGGAGAACTTCTTCCAGACATTAATGATTTTGCTGAGCTACGCCCAGACCTTGGTGATTTTGGTGAACTTTGTCTCGATTCACTATTTTTATAGGAATATGATTTAAGGGAATTGTCTCCAGATCTTTGTGTATCTACTTCCAGTTCAAACTGTTTAGGTTCTGTATCTTCTAGATGTAAAGATTTAGAATCATGGGGACTGGATGGGCATGATCTCTCATCTTGCATAGGAGAATGAGATAAACTGCGATCAGTTCTTGGTGAATCCAAAGAATTGTTTCCTGAATGATATGATTTTGGTGAAGCAGGTGGTGATTTTGATAAACTACGAGTTGATCTTGGAGAACCCACTTCACTAGGAGATGCTAAACCAGATCTTTGAGATTTTGGAGATATTGGTGTATATCTTGGGGATTTTAAATCTCTTTCTGATATAATAGATCCAGGTGACTTCTCTCTTGAAGATATAGAACTTGATCTAGATTTACGTCCAGATACAGACGAATGGTGTGAGAAGTTTGGTGATGCCACATTGTCAGCAGATGCAACACGATCTCTCCTTCCATCATAATCCTCCGAAGAGGAACTTTCTGAACCAGAGTCTGACATGATGAATTATTCTAACCTGTAAAAAAGTTATTCTTTTTTATAATATATACAATAATGATTTGACAAAAAATGGGACCACTGCTTAAACAAATTGTTAATTCCCCTTACTTGAGAAGTGAATTTTTTAGCCGAACCGACCAAATGTAGCACTGAAAAATCTGCATCAGTAGCATCACAGGGCTTACCTGTATCAATAAGAGCCTGTGCAGTACTTGCTCTTGAAGGCACAACGCGAGCAATCCATATTGTGTCGAACATACTTTTTATATCACGTTGATAACTTTCTTTTACTAACAACTTTTGTACTTTATACATAAACTGAACTTTTTCACATTTACAATACATACTGTTAATTTTCAAGATTTCTTGCCCGAACTTTTTATTTTACGTTTTAAACTTTCAACTCGAACACAACACAAACTAAGAAATACCGGTAAACCGCAAACCGTTTTGTACTGCACTAGAAACTATAACGAACGGACTTTCAACCTGTAAGAATGTCTTTTGGGCATGGAGAAAGAAAGAACAAAGGGAAGAGGAAAAATTTAGGAAAAGAGAAACTAAAGAATTTGTACATTTATCATCATACGTAAGTGAAACTATATAGAACAAAAATCATTTAACTTTCTATCATGTCATTTATAGTTTATATACCAAATAATATAAATGTAATATAAATGTATAGCAGACTGTCATTAATAATAAGAAAATTAATATAATTTATAGATTTGATGACAATAATAAAGATGTTACAAATAAGAGAGCAAGAAATTAATTAAAAATGAAACTATGTTTATAAACATAAATTCTTTAACTATAAAGTAATTGTCTACAAATACTATAAAATAAAAATATTTAATATTTGCAAACATACACCAAAATTCAATAATATATCACTAATGCATTTACAGATTGAAGTAATAATATTTAAAAGCTGAATCAGAGTTTATTAACTGATGTCAATGTCATATTTTATAAATTATTATATAAAGCAACCACACAGTATTAATTCATATTTAAACCAATATATTTATTTTTAGAACTTAATAAATGGGAAGTCGTTTTTAAAATTTGTTTAAACAACTAGAATTCAAAACGATATTAAAAAACAATAAAAAGAAAATTTTGCACAACGAATCTATTACAGGTTTTGCTGTTAAATGTAATACCTAGTAATTATGAATATATAACATGAAATATATACATATATATGTCAGTAATATAAAATGTTTGTAATTTGTAAATTATAAATAAAATAATATTTGAAATTTAGTCCTACATCAATGCAATAAAGCTGCACATTAATATAGAACTATATATACTGTATATAACACATATACTTTTAAATGTTTTGTGAATTATTATCATATACAAAATAATGCAGAGAACTAAGATTAATGTGCATTAAAACAAAAATTTCCAATCACATTAAAAAGGGTTTGAATTTCACAATTCTTTCATGATATATTATTAGTTATTGACTGACTATACTGACTCCCAGTTTATTGAAAGATTTTTATGAATATTTGAGGTTAACATTGTAATATTATTAAATATTACTGCGTACCAATCTGTAGAACTTTGAACAAAAGATGTCACGGAATTTCATGTATCATTTATAAAATATATATATATATATATATATTTTTGTTATATATATATATATATATATATGTTAAGAATGTCTCGTGGGACTCTTACCTTAGTCTCGCGTATGCCTGTGGGCCTTTGGAGATTTTAAGACTCCAAGGCTTAAGCTGGCCGGCGTCACTTAGATATTGCGTATTCAAGATTTCACTTCTGCTCCCGTTTTATTCTTTTTCAGATGAATTCTATTCAAAAATTAAATGTATCTGCGTCTCGAATTAATTTTGCTACCGCAAGATCTACAACAGGAGAATGCACAAACGCAAAAGTCCGTGAAACGTAGAAAATGAAAGCCCTTCTGGGCTGTAAACCATTGATTATTCTTAAGATAGATAGTCACACCCTGAAACTACATAACATATATACGTATGTATACCTTTTGTTCCTCAGCTTACTTTTAAGAATTTATAGTTGGCAACAATGATTTAACAATACTTTAGTTTTATGATTACAATCTACCTTTCCGATGTTTGTAATGGCTACAAATTGCAAATTTCTCTACAGTATAAACTTGAAATTCTATTTACTTTAAAAAATTCCATTGCTTATTAACGTATAGAATGATAGGTTGTCAGAACTTAACCAATCACATTTTAGCTTTTAAATTGGATTTGTTAAATTCTTTAGGAGGGAATATCGTATATTGATATTTAAAAATGGTATAGTACATATATTAAAGATACATTATTTAGTTATAATTACTTTTATTATGTGTATTATTTTAGGAAACTAATATGTTAATAACAACAAAAGAGTTTTTTAAATATCGCAGATTTATTAAACTAGAAGTTATAGCTAGGAATTGTATATATCATTTGATCATACATAAAAGATTTAATATAGCCAAGTTATTCTTTCTGGATTAGAGCGATCTATCATTGACGTAAAATCAGTACGTTCATCCATTAACGCTTGTGTTAATTTCGTAGCAAAGGTTGGATTCGTTTTCAATTGTTGAAGTAACCAATCTACAGGAATTCTGAAATTAAAATATTTATATCGTATTAATTATATCAAAAAATTTGATTGCTCATTATTTTATTAAATTACACTTGCATCTCTCTTATTAATTGTTGATATACGGGAATAATTTAACAGAATTAAATTATTAAAACATGTATGTACCCTTGTGGAAAATAGCGTAAAAGTGTTGATAAAATTCGTTCCTGTTTATTGAGTTTTGGAACATCGATAGTACTTTGCCTTTTCCCGAAACCATATGCCGTAGACATATATTCAGGTTTAAAGCCTCGAATTACTCGTGGTCTTGCATGATGTTTTACGAAATGAGAATAATTATGATTTCTAGATGTGGCTACAACAATCCCAGTGGCGAAAGCCAATACAATAATGACACTTGCTCGCATGGTTTTCTAGTATTAAAAAAAGCCTTATTAATTATACTTGTACATTTATAAAAATTATATAATAAAATTGTTTAATTAATTCTTATTTATAGTATATTCTTATGTGAAAGAAATAAATAGATTTATATACATATATGAAGAGAAAACAATGTGTAAGAAGAGTATAAACTTTGAATGAAAAATATTAATGTTAGCTTAATAACTATAAGTGTCATTCATATGTTTCTTTCCCTTCTATTTTGTATTTTATATTAGACAACTTCATATTGTTAAATTGTAGGAAATAGTAAATTAAACATTTTCCAACTAAGTTGAAAATTTGTAATTTTAATTTAGTTTGATACAAACAATTTTTAATAATATTAAAGAAGAATAAAAATTTGATATCAATATGATTTTGTCTTCATTCTGCAATACTTATTATGCAAATTATAGTATTACGAGAGTGATGAACTTCTTAAATTCAAGTTGATACATACCACGAGGTCATATCGTAATCATTAATCACAAATGCAACATAAAAGTTGGAATATAAATATAATTGAGAAATTATGATACTTACATACTCCATTTCTTGCTTTCTTATATTAAGTATATAATACATAATATAATTTGAAATACCTATGTACATATATATATATTTTGTAAGCGAAATGGAAATCTACTAAATACTAAATATTTAAAAATAATATGGATATACAAATCAGTGATTAATAAAAGGTGTGGTATAAATATAAAATATTATTTTTAATCATAACAAAAACGTAATAAACACTTTTGCTGCGTATTTTCATATCAGCACGATATTATATAAAGTTTTTAAAAATAGCAACTTAAATTTTAAGCATAAAAAGTATAGTGTAAATATATAATATTGTTTCTAATGATAATAAGAATATAATAAACACTTTTGCTACACATTTTTGCATCAATACGATATCTGAAATCTTAAGAAATTACAACTTAAATTCTAAGTATAAATAGACCATGTTGTAACCGCACGTATAAGCAAGAAAGACTGCGCCCGGAGTTTATCGCAGTCTCTTTTGTAGCAGGCCGTCAGCATCGCCGTTGCAGTCACCGCTGACGGCGTCAACGACGTCCTAGCCGCCCATATATCCTATCAATGATATTATTTTATTTCATTTATTTATTTAAAATATTGTGTATACAATTTGAAATAATGTAAAATATAATAAAAGAAAAATAATTTTATTTTATAAGCATTTTAATGAGTATTATAATATCCTCTTAAATATTTACAGTAAATTTTCTCGTAATCTATGAGGAAGTGAAGCGGCGGTCGGCGTCTTCACGCTCTGATAACGGCCGTTTTTGCCGGCAAAAATTTCTATGTCATTCATTTTGTCATTTTTAACAAAATATAAAATATGATACAATTTAAAATTGATTATATAATTATGTAATCGTGATAATGTTTGGAATGGGTTTAAAAATATTATTTTAATGTAATTTGAAACGAGGATATAGCAGAGATTGTTTGAGAAGCGCCGTATTGCCGCCGCTCGCACCGAATACCGTGTTGAGCCGCCAATGCGTATGTAAATTTCTGCTGCAGATAGGGATGACGAGCAGCTATAGTTTCACATATGTATTCATTACATGAAAATTTAATATAAAAATTTAATTTATTTGAATTTCAGAGTAAGATATACTGTAATTAAAAGCTTCAGTTGATCGAATTTTGATAAATGTTATTATTAAGAATCTTGCATATTTATTTTCATATTTTATTTTTTGTGATATAATTTATTGTAACATTTAACATCTTTACTATTAGCAACATATAAGTTGCGTCATTTAAAATTCCTAATACTGCTGACGCAATCGATGTGCTCTTATACATTTCGATAAAAAATTTAAAAAAAGAAATCGACAATATATTGAAGCAGACATTACTCATTATTTAAAATAAAGATATCTTTGATGAAAAAAAATGTATAATTTTTTATGCAGTACAGCTGTATCTTTTCAACAGAATATGTTAAACGATTGAATACTATTACTTTATTATCTATTTAGTATATAATATAAAAAATATTCTCAAATTTCACTCAGGAATATCAAAAGGTATCGATTTTGAACACAACAATCAGTTGTCTAGGAAATGACAGTACTTAATGATTATTGTAAATAAATAATGTATTTATTAGAAAAATAACTACATGTTTTGTAATAGTAATAGAATTTTATTATTTTTCATTTAACAAGAACTGATACAATCATACATATATTAAAATACATGTACGTACAAAATACAGATCCATATTTAAATGTATGTACAAAATAAACGATATTTATATTTTTCATATTTCAATGTAATGCGAATTACTTTTTTAGCCACAGAATTATATTATTTATTTAGCAGTCTTTGCTTGGAAATGATCCATAATGATCATAGGAATTTCTTTAAGTATAAATGACCGTGGTATACCAGAATATCTCGTAAATAATTCTAGAATATGTAAAGTATTATATCCTTCTGATTCTCCATCACTTCCTGCTTTTATACTGCAAGGAGCAAAATGTTTTTAATATACGTAATGAGAAATTTTTTCTATTAAGCATACTGTAAAACATTGGTATACCTATCTGAAGCAACACAAGAAAGAACATATATACAAAGATATTTAACATAGCGTGTCATTGCAGAATAGGTACATTGACGTAAAATAGTTTGTACTCCAATAACAAAAACTACAGCATCAAGAGGATCTTGAGGTCTTTTACTCAAAAGACTTCCTGCAATTGTGTCGTAAAGTTATTTATTTGTTTATTTATATATTATATTTATTTATATGTATATATCATTATTTTTTTTAATTTATATATTTACTTATATTTAAATTACCTGTATTTTTACAATATTGTAATTTGGATAATTGTAATACAGTAAGTAAAAACATAATAAGTGCAATATTATTTATATTTGGAGATTTAATATAAATATTATTATGGGGATTGCTTATACCAGCCCAATCTAATCTAATACTAAGCTCGTGTAGTAATTCATTCTTTTCGGTTTCAGTTTGTTCATTGCTATTTTGTTTATCAATTTCAAATAATATAGCTCTGAAAGCCGTAAAATACAAGAAATAAGGAGATTAATATGAACAGGAAATACTTTTTTAATATTTATACATACGTGTTTAATGTTTGCAATGCTGCTTCCATATGCTTTGCTTCAAATTTACAAGCTGTGTTTAATTCATACGCTATTTTTTTCTTAAGAAGTTGATAATGTCCGACTTTCAATACACAGTCAAGTAATTGTGGACAAAATTTACTTGTTTGAGCAGTAATGGAACTGTGAAATTTTGACATGTTACCTAAATACACATATTTGATAAAATAAATGTTCACAAATTACTATAGATATATAAATAACAATCATCATTCAATAACATTACCTTTAGGACCATCCACAGAATTCAATATTGCATCAAAATAATCAATTGTAGATGACCACATTTTAGTGCGAATATTTTTTTCTATATGGTGTATCATACTGTTTAATTCAGTAATAATGTAAAAGGAAATAAGTTTATCAAGACCAGTTAAACCGGGTGTGCCAATTGCTTCTAATGTTCTTGAAAAAATTTTATAATTTAATACTTCCGTTTGTGTTTTGAGGTCATACCAGGCAAGAGAATGTTCAATATATACAGTTGTTCTAAAAATATGAATGTAAAAATTATTGATTAATGACAATACAATAGAATATATAGAATACTATAATATATTAATTATGTTATATCTATATATTAAGTTTAGAAAAACAATTAATATGAAAATGTAAACTATACAAAATAATAAAAGACATAGTAAAGTAGTACAAAAAATAAATTTACTTATAATATATAAATATAAAAAAATATTTACCTAGGATCTGTAATTCGAAGTAATTCACGAGCAAGTCTACCAATGAAAGTTGCAGAATTATTGTCTGAAACGGAAACATGTCTTTCGTCTTGAAAGTACCTCCATGATCTTCCCGAAGTCCAAGAAGAACCTGTACATTCTTCTTCTACTGCATTATTTATGATATATGTTATCTGTGAATCATAAAAAGTCATAAAAAGTATAAATTTATATTAATATAAATAAATGTATACACATCAAATATTTATGAATTTACAAACTTCTTCATGCCATATTTTTAAGCTATTAATATTTATGTAATCTTGAATATACTGAAACGATTTACGGTAGCCATCTATTATTGCTGTTAAATTATGAAGTTTTTGTAACAATGATATCTGGAATGACACGTCATTAATAACAATTTGTAATAAAATATCTTCATAATAAACACATTGCAATAAAAACTTACTTTTGATTTTGGTTCAAAAATAAGACCATTATCTAAAGCTAGAGTTACTTTTTTTACAAGTTCTTGTCGTATACCATCTTCTAAAAGGCGATGTGAATCAACTCTTAATACACCTAATGGAACACTTCTTAAAGACAACACCCCCTTTGTAAATACTGATACAGCATATGTTAATTTAGCCATCTAAAATAATTTGTTATTATTATATGATGACTTAAAAATATGAGTTCATTCTAAATTCTGACTGAATTAAATAAAACAAAGAAGTTAAAAATATATACATACCTTTAATCTATCATCTAATTGTGCATAATCTTTTAATTTGTCTTTTGGCAGTTTAGTAGGAATTTCTTTAAAGGCATTGGTTTCAAGATGTACTATTTCAGCAAGTAAACCAAATACAGTTTCAGGTATTATTTGCAGGACACGCCTTGCATATTTTTCTAGTTCTCTGCTGTAGTACTGTGATACTGATGATAAATCTGCACTGTGTGCTTGATTTACTCTTAATAAAGGAGTTTCTAAAGCTGAAGCCATCTGAAAATAAATTAGTTACAGTAGAAGAAATGTTGATTATTATAAATAAAAGTTAATTTTCTAAATCATAAATGAAACTTACTTTCAAAAAAAGTGCTTTTAATTTTATTACAGTAGGAGGACTTTCTTTTATACTAGCTTGCATTGTATCAATAAATGATTCCATTATATTCCATGCGTAACAACAATCTGTCACTATATTTAAACTTATCATAGTATCTTCCGTTATGCTTCCTGTACGCAACATGTTATGCAATATTTCTCGTGTATCAGCTAAATACTGTGATATATGTAAATTGTTTTCCAATTGATGAAATTCTAAAATTATTATTGAAATTAAAATTATTATTAAAATTAAAATACTATTATGAATCAATATCATAATAAAGAGTTAAGCTAATTATAATTTCTTCTATTTCATTCACGAGCAAGTCTACCAATGAAAGTTGCAGAATTATTGTCTGAAACGAAAACATGTCTTTCGTCTTAAAAGTAACTCCATGATATTTCCGAAGTCCAGGAAGGATCTGTACATTTTTCTTCTACTGCATTATTTATGATATATGTTATCTGTAAGTAAATTATATTTACCTTGCACTTCTTCTAATGCCTGTAATAATTGCACTATTTTTCTTCCATCCTCTTGTTGCAATGAATCAATATGTTTACTTATCTCCATAAACCAAGTATGCAAATTTTGATTTCTTTCAATACCATCAAGTGATTTATTACCACCAAATATTTGAGCAAGATCTGTTATACGTTCAACACATGTTCCTTTATCCCTAATCCATTTAGTTTCTTTACCAAATAACAACTAAAAATTGAAAAGAAAGTTAATGAAACTTTTCCTAAATTATTCATATAATTATACAATGTAAGAAATGTCAATCATACGTCTTTATATAATTGTTTAACACCTTGCTCAATTTGAGCAGTACTTAATAACAATTGAAGACAATCAGATGTAGTATATTTGCTTTCAGTCACTACTAATTGTCTAAGCATGCGTGAACGTTTTGAATCTTCTAATGATATAGTTGACGTTGCAGTATGTAAAAGTATCCAATGTAATACTACATTACACTCCCTTACTAATTTTACCAGAGAACCTATTGCACTCTCGTCTAAAGTCACTGCTAATTGCACTTCCTCTGTTTCACATATTAATTTCTAAAATAAATTTTTACCATAATGAATAACATATATATATATATAATAATATTAAAACAAGAATAAAATAAGGTAAAATATTTTAAATTATTATTTTAAAATCAAGTATTTGAGGAATACTTTACCATTAAAAATAAAAAATGTAGTTACCTTCATTTTTTGACCATAGTTTTGTGCAATTACTTTTACATTTGATGATTCCAAAGTATTATTAAGTGCTGTTCTTGCTGCTTTGTATGGTAACCACCAATCACATAAATTTATTACTATTCCCATATAAATACTGATCACCCAGTTATCAGGGAAAAATCTGTCTACTGTTTCCCTCATTATAGCTGTATGAGTATGTAATATGGATGGTTTAAATGATAAAATTATAACTAACATTGATGCTTGATTAGAGAGAGCAGTACTACGGTGTTCTGGGTGTGGAAAAGCAAGGCTTTGATTGTATATCTCATCAGAACGCAAGCGTCCAATAATATGTTCAATTAAGGAATCATTTAGTGGCACTCTTCTGCAAAATCAATCTTTTATAAAACAGATATAGATTCATTATAAAATGAAAAAATTGTAAAAACTTACTTAAAATATTCTTCAGGATAATTTGCAGGTCGTTTATTAGAAATTTTAGAAAATCCTGTTGATCGTAATAACGTACATATATCATCCACTCTTGTAGAGGATGAACGTTGAGCATTATATCGATAATAAGAAACAAGTAATCTTTCTCTTATACATCCTTCAAAATGATAATCCACCAAAAGCAACATAACACCATACAAATATACTGCTTCACACTATTAACATAAATATGATTATTACCTTTCTTTTAGGCAAATGCAATACATCAAAAGTTTTATTATAAAAATAGTACAACCATACAACAAACATTTGTAATGTTTTATAGAATTTTATAAAAATAAGAAGCTAATAAAAGAAATTTAATATTTAATATAGGACAATACTTAATATATTTCTAAGATATAATTTAAAATACAATTTAATATCATAATTGCAACAAGAATAACAATAACTTTAAAATTTAATCATTTAATTTAAACTTAATGAATATCAAGAAATAATATAATTTAGGATATCTTTAATTACAAAACAAATATTTATAAATTATAGAAATACCATTAATTGTCTTCCCTCTTCGTTGAGCATAATAGTATCTATAGACTGATGAATATACATTCCATCTCCTAACTCATCTACATAGAGATTTAGATCTGTTACATATTTGTGCATGCTTTCAAAGGCTATATAAAATCTTGAAATTATATCAGAAAAATTACTTCGTAATTCTTCATCTGTTTCTTGAAGTATCTAAAGAGAATAATTGTTAGAACAATTAAAATAATTTTAGATACAGAAATCTAAGAAAATATTAAATTTTATTATAAATTTAAAATAAATGTTAAAAACTATTTGAGTTCATTTATATAATTTTATCATTTCCTATGTACTTACTGGGTCACTTTCAATTTTTTGCTCATATGTACTAGCAGATTTAAAATATACAAAATCAATTATAATAGATCCATACTTTTGTATAATTTGTTTTGAGTCCAAGCTGTAAAGTAAGAGAAAATTAATGTACTTGTATAATATATTTATAATACAATTTATACAATATATTATAAGTAATATTTAAGAATTATTAAAATATAATAATTCGGCTAATAATCGTGCTTATATTAATAACAAAACATTTATATAAAATATTTAATAGAATATAAATAACCTAAACACAGGTGGCACATAGTCCTTTAATCTCATTAATTCTGCTATAATAGCATTTCCACGAGATACTAATCGTAATAAATTTTGCCCACAAATATTATTAGATGCCAAGAAGTCACCCATTTTGTATTTATTTATTTTATTAAAAGCAGCTGATAATACATGGGCATCGTTCTAGCAACAAACGTCAACAATTTCATTGATGTGAAAAGATCGAAGGAAACTGTCAAATTGATCATTTGGTTAATTTCGATAGTTAATTAAAACATACGTATAACACGAAAAAGATTAATATCAATAGTGATATAAGTTTTTCAATATTTTCCAAAAGCTATATTAATGGTATATATTTTGTAAATTTAAGAAATGTCGATTAATATGATATACTGTAAATAATAACTATAATTTAAAATATGTAAAGATAAAATGTATTTCATTAGATATGAAACATCATTTAATATACAGAAATAAGAAAATTAAGAATTAATAATAATAGTAATAATAATAATAATCTCTTATCGGCTTTCGCCTATTATGCTACCTATATTCTAATCATTTTTAAGTCTATTTATTTAACCAAAAGGTTCTTATTTTTAGCATTCATGATTAAAACTGATTAATGCGCTAATGTACGTGAATATTATATATTTTCAAAATATGAAATTTTATATAATATGTAATAATTTTTCTTTTTTATAATTTTATTTGAAGATAGATAATCAAAAAAAATTTTTTACGAAGTATTTAAAACATTATTTTTTGTATCATTGTACAGTCAAGCTTTTGTTTTATATTGTATCTTTTCTGTATATTTAAATTCAGTATTATATTTATTTTACCCATTACGATTTATTATTGAAATAATACATTATATTATATCATATTTCAGAATGTAAATTCGATAATGTTGTTTTATGTTTCTACAATTACAAATTACATGCAATTATATGAATGAAATGTTCTCTTTGTAATAGCAGGTAATACATGACGTATGATAACATAACCAAAAGATGTACTAATGTGTGCGTTCTACATATTAAATTAATTTTATTTCATAAAATAAAAGTAATTCAAATATGAAATGAAATGAAAGTGATATAAATCATAATTAGAGGTAAAATAATATGACAATGCTGTTGAATATTTTATCTCATAGAAATGCAACAAATTCTTTTTGTAAGTTACAATTTGTTTATCAATCAGTGGTAAGAAATACTAAATATAGGAATTCTATGCTTTTTAAATGTCTCCACTCTTCGTCCAAGTGTACATTTAGAATAAAAAATATAAGGTAATATAACAATTTTTTATGATTTATATTTATACTTATACAAAAAATGCAATTTTATGAAAATAAATTATTTTTTGTAAAGTATCTAAATAATGTTTTATTTAATTATTTTATAGAGAATGTAAGAAACAATTATATCACGATTTGAGAAACGTAAATACAAATGTACAAAATAATGTAATATTATATAAGAATAAGGACACTCATGATTTCATAATAGCGAAACTACTTTTATATGGGTGGATTTTTTGTAATACATTAATATCAGTGGCGACTTATAATCCAAAATATATAACAACATGGCGTAAGGATATATCTTGGTCAGAGTATTTAAAAATAAATGGAGCATTAATCATGTACTTTGCATATTCCATAATAATAGGTAATATACAATATATATAATTAATTTTCAAGTATTTATAAAATACCTTTATACAAACAAATAATATAAAATAACATAATAAATTTAATAAATAATATAAAATAATTATATTTCATGCTTATATTCATTAATGAGATCTAATAAATAATAAATATATGTTAGATAAAATGAAGCAAATCTAAAATAATACATAATATGTTAGAAATTTATTTTCACGCATGTATTTTCATGTTTAGGACCTGCTGGTGGTGTAATGTTATATTTGGTTAATCACAGATTGATAAAATACGTTATTTTACATAAAGGTGGCAAAGATGTATCTATAATCACTAATCATTTATTTAAAAAACATGATACCATTACACTTCCTCTTGAAAAGGTATGTATTTTTATTTAAATTTATTATTAATAACAATAACAAAAGTCATTTTTATCTTACTTTAAAGTATATATATTCGTAGTTTAATAAAATATTTTATAGTTTCATTTAAACAAACTAAACGTAATATTGTTTTTAATATATCTACTAACTAAAAATATTTGATATAATAATTAAAATAAATTAATAATTAATTTAAAATAATGAGTAATTAATTATGTGTCCTATATCCATAAGGTTAAAGTTATATTTGCAAGGCAGGAAATGAAATCTTTCTTGCCAATGAAGATTCAAGGAAGAAGGTTCTTTTTCATTCTCGATGGTCATGGAAAATTTTTAAATGAAAAATTATTTGACTGTACAGTTGGAAATAGAAGACGTTGGTAGATGTATTTTGCAGTTAAATAAATTATGATAAATAAATTAGAGATGTAATACAGCTACTTAATATGTTTTTTATTTTTATTATTGCATGCAAGGTAGAAATATTGCTGGATTATGCATATGAAGATAAGTTATAAAAATAAAATATACTCATTACAAAATAAAATAATTAATATATATGTATAAAATAAATAATACTTACTATTTTATACAAAATATAGTTTCATAAACTAAATTTTAAATATGTTAGTACAATTAATGTATATATGTAATATACATTTCTTATGTCTTGAAATCAATTCATATGTAAGTTATGTATAGATTACTATAAACACATTGGATATATTCACATTTATATGAAGTAGATTTTCTTTTCTTTAATATCTTTGCCGATCATAATATTTATGTGAATACTTGCTCAAACGATCACTGTATCCATCATCATGATATTTATCCTCTGCCTTGTAATATACTTCAGGTGCTGAACCTACATGTCCTTGCCAATATCGTGTCCAATAAAGATCCTCTGGATTGATATCATGTGGATGTTTAGCATTTCGAAATACATGTACGCAGTATATGAGGCTTCCTATCAATGTTAAGAATCCGAAAACAAGGAAAACTATACCCAAAATCCTAAAACAATTCCAAAATGTTAATTTTAAGAAATCTTAAAAAATAAATTCCTTTATATGCAATACGTTTATGAAATTAAGTTATAATATAAGTTATTAAAATTTATAATACTGTTCTGCATAAAATTGAAGAGAAGCTAGGAAAATTATATAACTCCTTTTAAACATATACTTACCAAACTATTAATGGTTGAAAAAATTGAATCACTATAACAAAGCCTAATGCAACAAGAATTAAACCAAGATTAAGAAGTAACATAAGACAGCAAACTCCTTTGGTATTTGGGCAAAAAGGATTAGGTGTCGACATGGTTTCTATAATAATACCATCTTTTTTAGATGTGTGAGATTTTACTGATTTTGCAGAACCATAACTACAATGACTGGGTGCTCGATGTCCTAATCTTGAACTTGGTGTTAGACTGTGATGTGATACATGGCTATTGATTAAATAATAATGATACAATCATATATAACAATAATGATACAACCATATACATGTAAAACTTATTATATTTTATTATATTTACAACCTTATATCTGAAGTTGCCCTATATGCAGCACTTGTAACATATATATCTGAACCATTGTCACATATGCTACCATGTGAAATACTTTTACTAAGGGGATGAAGACTATGTCTTGAAGATCCAGATAATACTGAACCACGACTATTGTGTATATTTCGTGATTGTCTTCCTTCTTCTTTTTCATATTTGTCTGAATGGTCTTTTTTCATTGATTTCATCTATCAAATTTAAGTACATATATAATAAATAATAGATCTCTTGAATGTTCTATTATAGTATTAAATAGTATTATAAGGTAACATATTGTATTATACATACACTATTTATTTAATACATATTTTTATGTACAATGCAAATTTTCATAATTACTAACATATTAATTATGGTATATATGTTTACAATTGTAAATAAAAGTTATAAATTACCATTGTAGCATGGTCAGTAGACACAATATATTCAGATACTGTACGATCTGATGGTGCACGATGATCATCTCCATCTGTTAAATATTCTCTATTTATATTATTGTGATATCCTAGATATCTTGAATTATTTGTCATTATGATACTTAAATTTTTATAATTTATCTAAAAAGTATAAGAAACTTGACAGATAGTTTAAACCAGTACCTTGTCATTAATAAACATAAACGATTAGAAATTATAATAATTAAAATTAATTATATTGTTCAAAAAAAAAAAAAAAAGAAGAAGAGAGGCAGAAAGATGCGTTGTAAATACTAAACAATTACATAATATTTAAATAACAGTATTAAATATTATATATTCCTGATTTGAGCAAGACTTACTTAATAAATAGTGAATAATATTTTTATGTGATATCACAAATTTCAAAAGATAATCTTGATTTTATATTTAGATATTTTTAGTATTACCTGTAAAAATTATTATGTAGTAATAAATGCTATTAAAAATTTTTCTAATAATACAATATTATATTATGTACTTACATTTTTCATTATTTATTAGTATTTATCATGGTTCAGGGATAATATATTATATATAAGTAAATTAGTATTTGATATGATGAATGAATATGTACGTTACATTTCCTCTAAATGATGTGGGGGCAACAAAGTAGGAATGGCAAATTGCAAATGAATTGCAAAACACGCAATCATCATAGAATCTTTTAATTGTATGGTGTATGTGACACCACATTTGTCGCCGTAGTAAACTCCTAATTTAGTAACGTGATGTCATTTGACAAGGTCATATGCATCTTCAATCGATAATGTGATCATTTAAAATGCAATTTTCAATTTTTATTTGAATATTTTCTATTCTTTAATTTACAATTTTTGTTGGGACATGTATTTATATTTTATGGCCCAATATACTTAAATTTTCTTTATATGGTAAAAATTTAAGAAAGATTAATTAAATCGACAAAATTCAAAATTAAAGGTAAAATGAGATAAATATATATAATTTATTATGCCCTTTTTATTACATTAAGTAATGTTAATTGTTTTCTTTTTATTTCATTGTTCAATAAAAATATGTTTTCGTACACTATGAAAATTTCGAAGGATAACGTTGAGAGATTACCTGCGCAAGCGCCATAAATCGTGTCAACTTAAGACCAAATACATATTATTTTTTAATTTATATTTATTTTTACTGATTTACTTAATGCACTACAAAAATAAAATTTGTATCTGATTGGAAAACATATGTACAGAAAAGTAATATAGAAATTGTTGTATAATTATGTAGCTAGATAGGCCAGATATCAAGATTGATCTTTATAAACATCATACCTGAAACACTCATGTCGAAGAGATTTGTCGAAAGCAAATTTTACGTGTAAACTCGAGATTTACGGATTTCATATAATTATTATGTGTTTAATTATTAATTCTTGTCTATGTAGAGATGTCTTTTTTCAGGAAATATTGGTCAAACATAAAATAATATTGATACATCATGGATGTTTGATTTTAGAAATATTAGTATTAACGGTACCATTTGGTACATTAGTGCACTTTTTTGTAACAAAACACTGTAACAAAACATTTAAATGTTAAAATACACCAAGATTTTGCTTCAACAATACTGATTTATTTACGTTTAGATGGATACAGGTAGAATATAACTGCACGTTTCTAAGGCTTTCACGTTAGTGTGAAGATCTCAGGCGAAAGGTGTATTTATTACACCTTGGTAGATGAAAACACTTCGTGACGCCTTTAAAAGGCAAGGAGAAAAGCTGCATTGTTTTTTTCCAGTACAATTCTTTAAGAGGTCTTCTGTAGTTAGAAATTTCGAAAAATTCGATTGTTGGATTTTGATATTTTCTTTAAGTAAGTATACAGTGGCTGACAAAAGTACTGGTACACTCGCCATAGAAAATTTCTATACATATATTGTGCATATTATATAAAACATTTTGAAATTTCATTAGCATTACAATGAGACGTCACGCTATGATTATACTAGAGAAATTTGAACCCTCTGAAGATATATACAAAAGATGCAAGATATTTACTGCAAATTTATGTTTAGCAAAAAATTAATATAAAGTATGATAGGTCACCTTACACATCTAATAAATGCTTAAGATCGTCCTACCCACCGAATATTCAGACTTATTAATATCGCAGATAATTGCCTATTTAAATATTTTTGTAATTTCTACAAAATATGTATACTTATATTAAATATCTCGTAACTTTTGTATACATTTTCAGAATTAATCGTTTCAAGTTCTACCAATATAATCATGATGGTTGAGTGTCATTATAGTACCAATGAAATTTAAAAATTGTTCATAATATCTATAAAAGATATCGACAAGTGTACGAATACTCGAATTTTTCCCTTGGAAAATATAAAGGTACCAAAAATAAAAGGTACGAATATACTCATGCAATTCATTGTAGGTATTATTTTAAGAATATTTCCTGAAAATTTCAAGATGATTCTATGTAAATTAAAAAAGAATTTTTTACGTGTCAATCGAATTTGAAACTTTAAACACGTTTTTCTCAGAACGATATTTTCAAAATCGATCACCACAATTAATCGAAAACTGCTGAACGGATCTGTTCCGAATTTTGAGGGCTTATTTTGAATATGAAATAAAGATATAAAAAGATTTGGATACAAAAATCTAGTCTTTAATCAAGAATTTTATTTTTCAGTTTAGTTTTTATTTTATGGCTGAAAAGACCATTTAAAATTTTTAAAAATATTTTATATTTTGATTACTGAACGATATTATCAAGTTCTAAATAACTGTTTCAGTCTCAAAAATTAGTTGTTAAAAACAATATTATATACGATTTTTAAATTATAATCAATTATATTAACAATTGCGCATGCGTTGAAAGTGATGTGTTATAAACTCCGCGCCAAAAACAGAAACCTTCGTTTAGATTCGTATGTGTACGTTAAATGTATAAGCATAAATTATTGGTGAATTTTTTAATAAAAAAATAATTTTTTGTTGGGTGCTGTAGAAATATTATAATTTTATTATTTGTGCATGGAGGGTTTGAAATGTCTCAACACGGTGCTGCTTTGCAAACATATAATCAAGAACTTGTAAAGTGTAAATTTATATTTATTCATTTGTAATCAATGTAATTAATACGATATGTTTGTTTTATTATTATTTTATATTCAAATATGAACACATAAAGTAGAAATGAATTTTAATATAATATTAAATGATACATATAGGTTATAAGTTGTATAAATGTATGTAAATATTAATATGTTACTTTATTAATTTTTTATTTTCTATAGGTTTAGAAGAGATGAAATTGAGGCGTACAGAGTTACAAGCGGAAATTGAATCTCAGGAAGAAGAAAAAAATCATTTGCAAAGAGAAATAGAAAAGCTGTCTTATAAATTAACACGCCTAAATGATAGTTTAAGTAAAAAGATAGCAGTCAGAAATGAATATGATAGAACTATTACAGATACAGAAACAGCATATGTAAAGGTATATCTATTGTTTCTTATACTTTAGAACAAAAATTAGATTTAATAAAAACTTGTTATGTCACAAGTAATCATAAATAGTAAATATATAGATACCAGTATATTTATTATTATAAGAATTTATATAAGAGTTGTTACAATTACAGATTTTGGAAAGTTCACAACTTTTATTAAATATGATCAAGAGAGAAGCTACAAATTTAGATCAAACATTAGTTAAAGCTAACATGGACAAGCAACAGTGTCAATGATAAATGTAAAATAAAAATTAAACAAAATGGAGAACACAGTGTTTATAAATTTACAAAATATATTTACTGAACTTGTAACTATAAATCTATAGATATCAGTGCAACAAGTACAAAATTGTAAATATCTAAAAAATTTACAACTTGTTCTTTAAAATCCTTATATTAATGTGATAGAATATTTTATTTTTTTATAATCTATAATCTATAATCTTATGTTGCAGTTGTATTTTCATTTTTTATGTAAGGATGATATAAAATAATTTACTTTTGTTGATAAAATTTGTGTGAGATAATAGTTTTTATGTAATAATATTACATATTAGTATTGTATTGTATTGTATTCCTTTATTGTATTGAAGCTTATGCCTATTACAATCTCTTTTGAACATTTGCACATTTAATACATTTTGTTTCTATCTAAATTTATTCCACTAAGATAAATTTTAATTTACTACCTAAATGTAGCTATATCCTAATTACTATATAGCTTACTATATATTTCCTAGTTCATTATTTTTTGTTATTTTGACTTATCTGCTAAGATGTTTGTACATATATTTCTATGCTATAATGCTGTATGCGAGCACATGTTCCCTTATTAATAATTCCCTGCTTTTGTTTCATATATAATAACTAGTATTAATTGTAACTAGTTATTCAAATATGAGTTATAAATTATGTGATATTCGTATAAAAGCATTATATAAGTAATTATATTTACTATAATAACTTATGTATATAAAAATTGATTATTATATTTATGTCTGTTCTTATAAGACTATTTTTAAATATAGTTTATAATAAATTGATTATATTAAAGAATTTTTAGTCTATTATTAATTAATTCCTTAAACTTTCAGTAATTCATATTATGAGATGAAATTCCTATACATATATCATCGAATTAACCACAGTTTTAATTATGCATGTACACTTTATTGTATTCACTTTAATTTATCTATTATAGTTTGACTTCAAAAAATTGTTTTCAAGTATACATATTTTGAATTACTAATGAGGGTACATTATACAATAGTTAAATATATTTATTGTACAAAATAAATATATATAACGTACTGATTTCCTTATTTAAAAATATGAGTGATATGGAACTACATAATATTTGATTTTATTTTCAAATGTTTATAAAAATATATTCATGTTTAAATAAAGCTCATATTAGAAATATTTTGGATGCAATTAAAAATTTAGGCATTACCAAGAGCTTTTTGTTCATTCCATACATTCAATAACTCATTTGGATTTCCATATCCATGAGAACTTATTACATATTTGTAATTAAATTTTGTATAATCTTTCTTATAAAAATGAAATTCCTCGCAATGAAAAGGTTCTATGTCTGCCTTTTTCGCAACTAAGCCTAAAAAAATATCATCAAATTTGAAATATTTAGTATAAAGGCTAGTATAATACATATCTAAAAGAGCTTCTTTAGACAGTATATATGCACCAGCTGTAACATATGGTGGCCATAAATGATAAGGATATTCATTAAGAGAAATATACCATTTAGAAGACTTGTGACGATGAGGTGAAGATACAAATACAAATCCTGCAAATAATCTAACATCTTCTGGAAGTTCAAAATCAAAAATTTGTCTTTTTGTTCTATTCATTGTCAATTCATCTTTTATATGTTCTTCCTGATGAGGTTTTAAATTTATACTATTTTGTATATCAAAATTATTTGCAGGAAGTGTATGTAATGTTTTATTATAAAAATCTTGCTTTAATCTATGCATAAAAAGTGTTCTTTTTAATTTTTCATAAACAAACAAATTCTTTCTATCAAAAGTATGAACATTTTTTTGTGTAATTGTATCATTACTTAACTCTTCCATTTTATCACTATCTTTAATTTCTCTCTTTTTATGGGTATCGATTTTTTTTGGCTCTTTTAAATAATCAGGATAATTAGTTGGATTTCTTATAAATCTTAAAACATTTTTTACAGAAACATATATATCATCATCGACAAACATGTAAAATTTTGAGTTAGAACAATATTTTACTAGCCATTTAAAAGCCATCATAGTTTTGATAGTGTTATTATAATATGAATCTATAAAATCTGCTTGTATGATATCTTTATATTTTGCAGCCTCAATTCTCACTTTTGTTTGAAGTTCATCATCATATGGATGTACACCTAACATAAAAATTGTTCTTGAGGGTACATCAAAAAATCTTTTTTCATAACCCCAGGAATTTCTAATTGCTAATCGTCTTTCAAAATTTTCTATTGCAGATTTTACTATATAGACAACACGAAACATGTTGTATGCAGGGTCTACGCATTTTTGTTCATTATCGATTAAAAATGCATATTTATATTCATTTATAGGTTCAACAGTAGGTTTTCTATTATGTCGTAATGCATTCACAAATTCATGTACATCACCTTCGTATGGGTAAACAAAATTTGAATCATATGTAATTTCAAATAAATGTGTGAATGCTCCGAAATAATTAAGCAATATAATAAGACCAATACAAATACAAATATATGTTAACTTGATCTTTGATGTTAAACGAAGGCTTGAGTGAAAACAGGTATGCAATAAACAATACATCTTTATAAATTATATTTTTACATAATTGCTTCATTGCCTATAAAAAAGATATACTTATATTTTTGCCTCATTTATCTTTATGTTATTATTTTATGTAAAAATGTAAGTAAGTACTTACATGATTGTTATGTATATGGATTTCAAGAATGTTCTTAAGGTATACTCCAACATGATAAATTTATTGATATCTTAATTATATCAATATTTTACTTTTTTATTTATTTTACTAAGAATAAAATTGCAAAATGCTACTTATTGTTTTGAACTAATGACTTATACTATGGATATACACATACAGGTGTAATTTGTAATGTATTGAATACATCGATTTAGTTTTATATTAATATCAATTAAACGTTGGTGTCAATTGGTATCAATTAAACAAACATTTTTATATTCATTATTAATTATAATACATTTCGATATTTTAAACTTAGTGACTTATTGTATATTTTTTCGCTAGCAGTGAAACTTTTATCTGTAGGTGAGGTAGTTTTATATATGTACATATATATACATATACATATACAGATACAGATAGAGTATACAGATAGAGTACGCGGTCATATGTTTCCATGTGAGTGCATGCAATATGAGAATAGAAAGAGAACGTTGTATAAAGGCTCCTTCAGTCCTTATCTGATCAGGCATGACATTGTCGCCGTTTGTTGATCGGTGCATGGACATAATATTCATAGATTGGTGTTATACTTCATATTTATTGTACGAATGTGCATACTTTATTAGACAAGGATCCAAAGAGTCTTTATGGGGCATTCTCTTTTTATCCCTATATCACTTTTTCAGCTCGCTCACGCACTCCATCCTTATATCTTTATACTCTATGGGTAACTAGTATGTTACCAACAAAATTTAACAAATTATTTAAATTTTCAAAACTCGCGTTGCTATAACGTTAATAATAAAACACTAAAATAAAGTACATAAGATGTAATAAATATATTTATAACAAAGTTAAGCAATGTTCTATGGTGATATAATCATTGATATGATTAATAGCAATTTTATAATTATTTTTATCGTAAGAATTTGATATATATAAATACATATCGGATCATCGTGATAAAAATTTAGTTTTTCCCTACGTCTTTAAATTTTAAATGAAACATTAAATAAACGGTATGTTATTAACTTAAAATTTATATTTGTAGAAAAAGTAATTTCTGTTGAAAGTATTTAACTCTTGAAGATAGCTTTAGTTCTTCTACAAATACACTATTAATTCCTTATGGAATTGACATCCTTCTAATGTTGGTAAACCTTGGTTCTGAAGTTAGTTGTTCACTTCAAAAGAATCGGAGCAAAGATGGACTCCTAAGAAATTTTTATACACACCAGTCATTCGACTTTGGATTTTCTTCATTAAATTTTCTTGAAACGTTCGAGATTATTCTTATATGACCAAGTCTGCCGTGTGAACGATGATTGTACAGGAGCCAGTGCAGGTAAAGTTGATTAAGTTTGAGAAATAACTGGCAGTGACGTGTGATTTTCTATCTGGACGCATCATCCACACTTATTGATACTGACACGAGAAATTGAAAACCGTTTACACGCATGTTTGTTATTCAACAGAAAATTGATTTTCAATTCTGTGCGATATTTTATGATGCTTCGTTACTTTCGCGATATTCTACCATTAATCAGGTTATCAAGATTCTCGTTTATTTGATATTGAATATATTCTTATGTGAGGGTGAACTTCTTTAGGGTTGTTTGCTTTTGCGAAATGGACGTAAACGGGAGGGGATATGACTATAAATAAGTACAAACCTTTATGATGTTTATGAATCTTTTGTATTTTGTACATAAACCAATAAATTTTTATGAGTGTTAGCATATTACTTTGTGTATTAGAAGTTAACAACAAATATGATGTATGTACTTTTGTATTTGTAAAAATATGATTAAATGTTTTTGTCACTATGTGTATTTGTGTGTAATGTCAATATATTCTAACATGTATGATTACAGGCGGCCATATGGCATTGTTTAAATCATTATGCTTATCCAGATGCAATATTTTTAGCAGAAAGGTTGTGTGCAGAAGGTAAGGTTTTTTAATTATAATTTTTATAACATTCAATTTATCTCTTGGTATCTTTTAATTACGATAGTATATTGTCATTTTAGTTGACTCAGAGGAAACTTTATTTCTTTTGGCAACATGTTATTATAGATCAGGGCGAGTTAGACAAGCTTATGCACTACTTTCCAAGAAAGCTCCAAATTCTGCACAATGCAGATTTCTTTTAGCCAAATGTTGTTATGATTTAGAGAAGTAAGTATTAAATTGTTCCATTTTGTTATTTTAATGTATCTATATAATTTAATATTTTAATTACCAGATATGCAGAAGCAGAAGCTGTGATAATTGGGGGATATTATAAACAGCTAAAAAACCTGGAAGAAATAGCAACTCAATTTGGAGAACATGCATGCTTCTCGCTTCAGATTATAGCAAAAATTTATTATAAGATGATGCGTACAGCAAAGGGAAATGATGCGCATAAATTGGCTTTGAAGCTAAATCCATTTCTTTGGCATTCATTTGAGGAATTATGTAATGTTGGTGAAGTAGTAGATCCTACAAAAATTTTTCAGTTAGATAAATTAGATAATTTTGCAATGTGCCATGGTAGTACACCTACTCCCATTTATGCAACTGAATCTGATCTCATTGTACCTACAAATAATTCAAATGGTACACCTACAAATGGCACTACTGTGTAAGTATGAAATTTTTAAAGTATCTAAATAATTTTATATTATATTATTTGTATTTTATAGTACCCCTGCACAAATCACAATGGCATCAACTATAATTAATGGCGTTGGACCTGGTATACGATTATATTCTCCTGTAGATGAAAGTCCACAAAGTTTACCTACGCATTATAATAATTGTCCTTCAATATCACCAAGAGCTAAACTTCCACGGTATCGTAGTATGTTTAATAATACAATGAGCCCACTTACTCCAAGTTTTGGTATTCTACCATTGGAAAGCAATACACCTGAACCAACAGTTTTACCTTCACATACTACTCTTACAGAAGCTAATGATCAGAAAAGTCTAGCAAAACGTGTTAGCAGTTTAAGGGCTCATGTAGGGGTAAGATTTAAGTTGCAACCGTTTGATTTATAAATGCATATATATGCCGTAATGTACTAAATTATATAGAAAATATTTTAACTTGCAGCAATTAATGTCAAGGAAGGAAACTCCTTTACAGCAAGGGAAACCAGTATTTTCTCAATCTGGAAATACGAGTAATAACGCTAATATTGTAACAGCTACACCTACTACTCCAACACCAGCTCCACCAACACTGCAAGGTACCAATGTTAGACGTTCCTCAAGGCTCTTCAGTCACAGCTATTCAGTCAAGGTAGATTTATTTGTTTTATTATAATTTTTTGTTCTTAATTGTGTGGTATTGTATGATATTGTAGGTACATTCAGTGTTATAGTATTATAATTATACTCAAAATAATTTTTTCTTTATTAGGAAAATAATAAATCTCCAAATAGAAATAAATTTGCTACTCCAAAGTCTCCGTCTCGCAAAACAAAAGCTAGACTTTCAAAAACTAACTTAAATAAAGCTAACTTTAATGAATTAAATGAGAGAAATCGAAATGAAAAAGAAAAAACTGAAACGATTACATCAGAAAAAGCTGTAGCTAATGTAAATGCATTAAACAATCAAGGTAGTACTAATGTCTGTGCAGTAACACTCCAGAAACAATGTGCTGGTATGTTATCAACATTATAATTTCATTTTGGAAGAAATTATTTTTTCTCAACAGTTTATGTATTATGTATATATGAGTGTATATACACATATATATTTCTTTTTTTTCTTCAGAGGGTTTAATGTCATTGCTACAAGAATTGGGAGAGGCATATCAACATTTAAGTCAATTTAATTGTACCCAAGCTGTTGAAATATTAAGTGTTCTTCCAGCACGACATTATAATACAGGATGGGTATTATCTATGTTAGCTCGTGCACATTTTGAAATGGTAGATTATAAGAAAGCTGCTAGGTTGGTGTCTACTAAACTGTAAAATTAAAAAGTTGAAATAGTTGATAAGAAATTCTAACTCACTATTTTTTGGTAGTTACTTTGCTGAAGTGAGGCAGTTGGAACCTCAAAGGACTGAACTTATGGAAATTTATAGTACGGTTTTATGGCATTTGCATGCTGAAGTACAACTGTCTACTCTAGCACAAGAACTTGTTTCCGAAGATCGTAATTCTCCAGCAGCTTGGTGTGCTACAGGAAATCTGTTTTCTGCACAAACTGAGCATGAAACGGCAATTAAATTCTTTCAAAGAGCTATTCAAGTACGTTGTTTATTTGTACACTTTAATATTAACGGAGATTTTAATTTTCGTTTTACATTTTTTTATATAGTGATAAATTTGTCAGTTATACTTGAGATGCAAATTTTATTTTTAAAATGTATAGGTAGATCCCAATTTTCCATATGCCTACACACTGCTTGGTCATGAGTATGTTCTTACAGAAGAATTGGATAAGGCAATTACTGCATTTCGTAACGCTATCAGACTTGATCCTAGGCATTATAATGCATGGTAAGTTTAATCGAAGAAATTGTTTAGGAAATTACAAGATATTTTATAACGAGATAATTGTATTATTTTACATATGTTGTTTATCTTATTTTATAGGTTTGGATTAGGGACAATATTCTCTAAACAGGAACAATATAGTCTAGCAGAATTGCATTTTCAACGCGCTTTACAAATTAGTCCACAGAATTCGGCAATAATGTGTCACATTGGTGTTGTGCAACATGCACTGAAGAAAACCGATGAAGCTTTAAAGACTCTGAATACTGCAATCGCAAATGACCCTGATAATATGTTATGCAAATTTCATCGTGCAAGTATCAACTTCTCAATTGGTCGGCATGCGGAAGCACTTAGGGAATTTGAGGAATTAAAAAATATTGTACCCAAAGAGTCTCTAGTCTATTATTCAATAGGGAAAGTAAGCATTGCTATGTTCTTTTTTTTTTTTTTTCTGTCATTACATTCTATATTCTTTTACTTAAGTTGTTTTTTTTTTTTCGTTAGGTACATAAAAAGTTGGGTAATACCGATCTTGCACTAATGTACTTTAGTTGGGCGACGGACTTAGATCCAAAGGGTGTTAATAGTCAAATGAAAGAAGCTATATTAGGTCCAGGTCAAGGAGACGAAGAATCTCCAGCGACTCAATCAGGTAATTATCATAATATTCAACGTATAAATTTTACATAAACGAAACTTTACTACGTAAAACTTATTAATATTGTTAACGTGTTATGGTATCATTTATGTACACATATACGTATAGACGAACAGCAGATGCAGAGTAATTCGATGGAACAAGAGATTGATACTAGTAGAGAAGCAAGTGCCGCGAGGCTCGCCGCAAATGTCTCAATTGAAGCTCATGCTGATGATAGCGACGATAGTTTATGAAGATATCCTATTGTGTGCAAGATTGCTATAAAATGAAGCATTATTGCGCGTCACCATTTACTTTTGTATTGATCGATACGATCAATTTTTCAACTAATTTAGCTCATTGTGGATCCATACTTTCGCGTGCACTCGTCAATTTCGTTTGAGCAGTGCTATTATTATCTTTAATATTTATATCGTTTCCGTAGACTTTTAGTAGTGCTACGTCTGTTTGAGAAGCTAAAAAGTAAGCTAAAAGTTATTCTCTGGGTCGTTTATTTTTTATTACATTTGTCGGAAAAGAAAGAAGGTACTTTTGGATGATTGATAGTTTTTGAGAGAAAGTGTGTGTGTGTGTGTGCGTGTGCGTGCGCGCGCACTTATGAGTGAGTGAGTGAGTGTGTGAATGAGAGAGAAAAAGAGAAAAGAGGAAAGCACGAGAGAGAGTGAGAGAGGAGAGGGTGAGAGAGGTTCAGCAATTTCTATTTCATCGATTTTGTACATTACGCGTTTCACTGTATATTTTTTACAATTGCTTGTCTTACTTTTATATATATATATATGTTCGAGTGTTTAATGATTTTCATTAAGGATTGAGTACAGACTGTATTGCGTTGAAGTATGAACGAGTGTAAACGTAAGCATGTCGTAAGTAGATAGGAAATATAATTAATTAACTGAGTAAATAAGTATGGAAAAGTGTAAATGTAAATTATTATTACTATATTATCACCATTAGTGCTACAAGTACTATTATTCATATAATTACCGTTGCTGATTTAGTGATCATGAAAACACAAACAACAAAAAGAATATTTTTGGCCATGTTAGTGGTCATTGGACGATCGTGCAATTCTCGTCGTGAGGTAGTCACCGTTGGATTGATCTTGGAATTGGTTTCATCATGGATAGATTGTTTTATGCGCGATGTAATGCACTGTTGTGCAATGGGTAATAATAATTCTAGACAAAAAGACAGAACACGCGTGCTATCTTTAATTTCTCATATTATAATTATGGTACTGTGAAAATTTTGAATGTTATATGAAGATTACTTTCCGCTATCTATCAAATCTAAACATTACTTAGATTGACATTACATTAATGAGTTCTCTTGGTATAAATATACATGGACACAGACGAAGTGATAGCACACTTGAAAAATATAAACTTATATTTCATATTACATAAGTTATAAATACAAAAGTATATAAATAACGTAGTTATAGATGTTTTTAATGATGTGCAGAGCCTCCATGATTATCAATTACTTCAGTCATTCTGATTGATAAGGATTTATACAAGACTTTAATTGTGCATTGGGAAATATTTTCCAATTCTCTTTTATCGTAGGATTTTGAATCGTGCAAATCTTCGAATAGTCTGCCTTCTGTGTAGATAGCTCGTAATAGCAATCTGCAACAGTTCTCAATGATATCGAAGTTCGAGGAGCACGCTGGCCATCGAAGAACGGAAATTTTCTCGTTTGAAAAATATTCTTGTATAATTTTTGCCGTAAGCACAGCAGCATTATCTTGCTGGAACATATATTTTGGATTAGCAATTTATTCTGCATACTTGTCAATGTGACTTTTTATTAATTGCAGGTAAATCGTACTATTCATTTTTCCTTCTACAAAACTCATTTCCTTTTAACCCAATGCCAGGTCAGAAAATTTTTCTTAACGGTTCTTTTCGAATATCTCGATAATAGTACGAACATGCGAGTGAACGATCCAAGTTGAACCGTTTCTCATCGATAAAGATAACTTTTCTTCGGTGTACATGTTTCTTCGCAGATGCCAGTCGTTCTTCCTTATGTTTCGTTGTTAATCGCCTGTATTTTTGTCCGATCTATAATTGTTTGTGGCACACGACAAACGTTTTGACTGTTAGTTTCTATCCTAGCTTCGCGGACGATTTCTCTTGCAGTGGTACAATAGTTTGTGACGCAGTACGGAGTACTGTCCTTGTCTCGCGTTAAGATAGTGCTGCTAGTCTTCCATTAGCATAGGTATCTTTTCACCATAAGCATTTTACATCTTTTAATAAATTATAAATGGCTTCGATCGATTTCCATCGTTATATCTGTGATTGTTAGTCTCCGCCTTTTTAAAACGAGACTCGTGTTTATTTCATTGTTACTCAACCTTTTACCACATCCCATCGTGAAAATATCGGTTTTACAAAGAACACCTTAATTGCCTGAAATGTCGCGAGATACCGAAGAGGACGTAAATATACTTGAAGAACGCTTTCATTTTGTCAGGTCTTCTTCTATTTCTACCATTATACGTATCGCCGATCTAAGTTATGTTTACGTATTCGTCGAAGATAGTCTTCCCACACGTTCAAAGTTTTTGCGCTACGATAATCTTAATATGAGAAATTAGAGATGGCACGCGTGTACTATTCGTTCGTCTAAGAGCGTAGGTCTAAACGATTCTGAGGACCATAAGCGAGTCGCAAGTCTTTTTCCCTACTCGCGAGTGTTCATCGAAGTATCCTGAAAGTCTATGTCATATATTTACCAATGACAGACCCAGTTATTGTTCTGAATGAAGTATACGTTATACGATCACGAACTTTTTGCTGTACAGTAGTTAACGATCGCTTTTAATTCTGGTGTGCCTTAAACATATCCAACTTGTTTCTCCCTTGTGTCACACGAACTTCGTATTATCTCCATTAAGCGTTATATTGATTCTTATACTTGGACGAGCGTTGGAAACACGTGTTTCTAACGATCACTTTGTTCGGAATAAGTTGGGTGATCTAATACGTAAACACATGTCATAGACTTTTCGGTGGTGTTCAACTGTCGGAATATTATTTAATTGTATGCGACAAGAATCCCTTTATCGCGATATGATACGCTGCACGACGGTATCTGGTGTTCATGTTCATAAGAAAATATATGTGCCGTATATTAGGCGCGTTAACGATGCGTTATTGTGTTACCAGATTCTACGTAAAGGTATGCATTCTAATGACGACAATGATTTCTGATATGTGCTGCATGAAAAATTGCACGAGAAGCTCGTAGCATTTTATATTGTATACATTCGAAGGAAAGAGAGACGATGAAAAAGGAATAGACGAATTGCCGACTGAAATCTGTATATATATAATATATAAGTATAGATATATGTGATACGGCATCTCGTCCCATTAATTTTTTCAATTTAAGCACATCCCATATTTTTTTTTCTTTTTTTTTTTTTTTTTTGTTTCTTTTACAAATTATCGTTTATTCGTTTGTTGAATTTCCCTTGTAAACGTAGTTTGAAATAACGATTTATTAATATTCCCGGTGGACCGAAGACGACTGTATATTTCTCATTTTTCTGTTTTATTCTTAGATTTATGATTCCTGTACAAAGTTGAGAAACAATGAATTTTATAGCGTTCGGAAGCACTGTGAAAAAAGACACGAAACTATTTCTTCTTTTTGTTTCTTATTAGTTTGTAATGTATGTATTTCTTTTTCTCTTTCGTGTAAGGAGGGAGATATAAAAAAAAATTACGTTGAGATTTGTAAGTATAATACAAAATTATTGCGCGCGTAATTCAACCAAAGAGAATTTCTACGACGAAGCTGACAAGCTCATTAATTAAAGAAAACCATTCGACAATTTTATCGGCTTCGAATTCAGATACGCTTGATGATTTTGATTTTCATTACGATAATTTTCTTCTTCTTTCTACTTCATTTAATTTTATTTATTTATTCGTTTATCGTTCTTAAACGATTTTTTCTCTCCATACTCGATGAAACGAAAGTAACACGACTATCCGAGCGAATGATCGAAGCTTCTTCCCTTTGACTTATCCTCGACTGTTGCCTACAACTCATCGATACGCTTTTTAGTTGTAAGGTACAGATAAGAGGGAGAAATAGGAAAAGAGAAAAGTAACAACGTCGTACAAACGAATTAACATTCTACGAAATTGTATAAACGGGTCGTTACGAAACGTTTTATTTCTTCGCCGTGTGTTTTTGCTTTGCCTATCCGAGTCTTGTAATGGCAGTTGGACAGAGTCGAAAGTTGCAGTAATTTCGAGGAACTTTGTCGTGTTACTCGTTGCGAAAGATGTATGTGCAAAATAAAGGCCTGCACTTTGTATAAAGCGTTACTTTCTTTCTAATCTCCGATATCGTAAAATGGGGGCTAATAATAATAAATGGATACTTAGAATAAAAGTAACAAATAATTCATTTGTAACGACTCATAAGAAATTGTTAGACAAATATCATCTATTTTTATGTTTCTCAACAGGAAAAGGAAAGAAAATTGAATTTTTCTATGCGAACACTATAATTTGAGAATTTTTCGTATTATACGTGGCGATAAGTTCTCGACCAAACACGATCATATTAAACTAACTGAAAACGCTGAAGTTTTTACGCGACGTAGAACGATATGGCATAAAGAATTTGCCAATGACGAAAACATGAATTTGCATAAATTATCCGCGGTCTAATCGTACGATTCTGCGTTTCGAAAATTTCCGTAGTTTTTTAGTTTATTTGATATTATTGCGTTTCGTCGAAGAATCAACGAGTACTCGCAATAGCTACGATCGACCAGTTTTGTAATAAAATTTTTCAAAACCAAGGGTTCTGTTCGGAGAAGGAACGAAGTTATAAATATGTGTAAATTTATTTGTGGTCTTGTTCCTTTTCTCCAGTTTTTATCTGTGGAAATGATACGAGAAACAATTTGACAAACAAATATGAATTTTAATATTGAACGAGCGAACACTGTTATACATATAATTATGTGATATCGGTTGAATCATTTAACAGGAAACTTTTTATCAATTATTATTAGTAAAATTCTCTAAAATATCATTGCTCGTACGTAAAGAGCAAAGTCTGTCCGCTCGGAAACTTTTAAAATGTATTTATCTGTTATTATAAGTTAGACAAAGATACGAGAATATCGATTGAATTTTTTCTTTTATAATGATATTAACGAACATTCTGTGCGATGCGAGTGCGGAAATACATAATTGTAACTGGAAATTACATTATTGTATAAAAATAAGAATTCTGTCTTATAGAGATAATGTATATGTAAAAAAATAAGTAATTAAAATAATTGAAACTAAAATGGCAGTAGGAATTTCGAAAACGATAGCTCTACCTAAATAATTAGTCAAATTGTTTATTATATTTTGAGATATAATTTATTAAAGTAATCCAAAGTATGTAACGAATATTATTAATGTAAATGTTTGGATAAAATGAATGATAATAATAAGAAACCTTGTAATTAATCCTTTTTATTTAGATTATAAGACGTTCAACGAACTTGCAAATAAATATTTGTAAGGTTTTAATTTCATTCAACGAAATGCGGAAAAATCCGATACCAAGGAAATACGTTAATTACGTTCTGTTAGAATTTAATCTTTATATTATTTTCAACAATTTATTACACTTATTATTGCGCCGTGTCGGAAGATATATTTGATAATTGTATACTTACTAGTTGCTTCGTACAAGCAAAAAGTAGATTAAGTTGATGTCGCGTAGACCGTAGCGAGGCTTAAGATTGCAGCAACGGTAGATGACTACGTCGAGATTAAAAGAACAATAGATTTGACTGATCTAAATGTGCAGCGATAGAGGATGACTGCGCTGAGATGGAAAGAACAGTAAATGACTGCTCCAAGGATAAGACCGTTGGCTTGACTACACGAAGATTGGAAGATGTTAGAATTTAATCTACAAGTTAAGATTAATAATCCGTGGAAGACACGATGTTTGTGTTGAAATAATATTCAGTGATGTTTATTGAACAGAACTACAGAACCTGATGTATATAAGCGAGCGATATAATTAACAACGTATACGAGAATCGTTGATCGTTGGTCAGTTACTCTCAGACTAGTCGCAGGTAGTGACCCATGATCCCTTAAATATTTTAAACCCCACTCTCTATACAGTAAAGAGTACGACCTGTGTAAGTGTTCTGTTCAAATACCTGAGTAGGTGCCTGTATAAGGGTACTTATGCCTATGCGTGAAATATCGTCGCATTCCAACACGTTCCATAATACATAAAAGATATAACCTAGCAAACACGAAGATGGCACCCCGCTGGAGGTAGCCACCCGCATGCTATATTTATTTTTATTTTATTTTTTTTACCAACAAGATATAACACTTTACCAAATGTCCTTCAGGACAAATTGTAAAAAAAAAAATTAAAATAAACTAAAAAAAAAAAAAAACGTTCCATAATTATAAAATCACCCTAATAGAGTGAAAAAAGTCAGTAGGTTGCGAATTTTCCTAAAACAATGTTTCTCGTTGTTACGGTTATTCGATGTACGTGGAATCAAAGAAACGCGTGGGTAAATTGTAAGGTATTGTAAGTATATATATATATTGTGAATATTAAAGTACAAAGTGTGGAATACAATTTAAGCTGGTCCAGATCCGCACGCTAGCAATGTTACCCTGAGACTAAAAGAACCCTGAAGCCAACGTACCGCTTATGGTCTGTCATCGACGCATTCTTTCATCTATGCCCTATCGATGGTCTCGAGAAAGCTTGAGAAAGTTGAGCTTGAGAAAGTTGAGAGTTTTCTCAGAAGTGACGATCACTTCAACACTCGTTTATCATCGTAAACAATTTATTATATTTTAAAATTATTTTTATTTAAAAAATAATTCCGAAAGTTGGAGTAAGTTTAAATTTTCGAAAACCTGACTTATGCCACTATGACCTTCGATCCGATAAATATTTCTTCATTTGTTATTTTTGTCTCAGATAAAAAATGCCCTCGTTACAGTAAAAAGGCTATCGTTTTATCGCCTTTGAAATTGTTTTCATGTTTCTTTCAAAGATTTCTAATTGTTATAGCGAGTCTCTTTTAAAAGATAATCCTTCTCCTAGTGATCTAATTTAATCGAAATAAAGTTATTTAATCTGTCCGATTATACGGTAGACAAAGACTCGCCCAAGACCTTGTCGAAGTATGCGCGTCGAAGATCATATTTTTATTACGTAACTTACTAGTGTTACAACGCATATAAATACGAAACGTCAGTGCGTGACAAGTAGAGCAAGGAATTGGACGTTTTCCAGCGTTTCTGTTCGCAAAAATCTCAACGACTTAATTGCAAACGGAAAAATAAGATCATTTAGGTGTGCGATACTTTTGTTACGTTATATCGTACAAACAGGAATTAATTATCTTTTCGTTTATTTTGTGTCTGCAGAAATTGTTCGGTGGTCTCTTTGTGATTTTTGAAAATCTGAATACGGAGGAAATCTGGTACATATTCGTGTAAAGCATGGCGCATGCATCCAGCTCTGTAGAAACTGGTAAAGTATACAACGTACTTGCGTTTATTTTCGATTTTCAATTAACGTTATTGGCGAAACTTAATACGCTAGGAATTGCAACTTGTTACCAATAATAAATTCCTTGTGCGATACTGATAATAATACGATAAGTTTGATAGTAAAAGGACTAAAATTGAAAAAATGAATTATATAGTTTACAAGCTATTTAATTATGTCAGTTGACGTGAAATTGTAAAATCGTAGAAGATGATTATCTACAAGTCTATAAGTGGTATCTCGTAATTTTTACATTCTCATTCACGTACTCATTTACATTTGTCGTTAAGTTGTGATGCGCGTTACAATCGCGTTATTCAACTACGATTTCTTTTCAAGTTCTTGGAAAGAAAAATGCGAACCAGCTTGGAAGGACCCTTACGCACGAACATCTATCGTTGAACTTTGCCACGTTTTACGTACAGCCGCCAGGTCATTTGAAACGGTTCCTCGATGACAAAATCGAGCTTCGAAACGTCGGAATGCTGAAACAATATCCGTAAGTGCAATAAGCGAAGCTCGAAATTCAAATACCGGAAAGTTACATTTTTATTTAATTGAACAGGAATTTCTATCTTTTTTTTTCTTTTTTTTTCGTGGAGAAAATCCGCACGGACACCCGCCGCTTCTAGGGGGAGAAGCGACGTGGTAGTGTCGGACTCCAACCGACCAAAACCTCCACGACGATCGTCCCTCTTGCGATCGAGGGGTGTCCGGGAATCGCTGGGGCGATACACCAGCCCCCCCCCCCCCCGCGCACAATAAATAATTGTCCGCAAATGGCGCGGTGTGCTGCCATGTCACATCGCGTCCCATCCCCGGGGGCCGTCCGGACCCCCAACCGGACTACTTGGTCGCGGTGGTCCTAGCGCGCCCCGCGTAGGCGCGTCCACGGGCACCGCTGTGCCCTCGTCGGCCGATCCTCTCGGGATGGGAGTCCCGCTCCCTCACCCGCTCCGCTGTCTCCTTCCGCAGCGTAACTAGCTCGCAGAAGGAGGTTACGGCCCTCCTGCGGAATCTCTATCTAAGTTTCGTTCATTCCCTTACCTATGTTCTACGAAAAGTAACAGATTATAGCTATGGTATTGATTTAAAGGAACATAGGAAACGATTACAACGACTTGCTTTTCTTTTTACAGTTACAGCAACCCGTATAATTTAATATACAACGATCAATGCACAGAGGATGCTATTCTGGAGGATGTAAGATTGTACAAGGAATTTGGCGGCGGTACTATCGTGGAGAATAGTAATTATGGCTTGCAACGCAACATTCCATTCATGAGGAAAGTCAGCCAAGTGACTGGAATCAACGTCATCGCCGGAACTGGTAACATATTTTCGCAATTTATCGATGAATACCAGATTCGTTCGTGAAATATTCAGTCGTTTCGAACGTGCGAGATCGCGTCTTGATGTAACTTAAAAGATCACTCGAGATAAATTTCGCTATACGTACGTGAATAGTCACTTTGTCAAGATAGCAGGATATACAGTGACTCGGAACATCGATCGTATGCCGAGCTACCTTTCACTCGTTAACCAGTTAGCTGTGTTTGACGAGTATACTCGTCGCCGCTTGCTTGTTGCGGCACGTTGTAAATACGCGCTTTTCGAAGAGATCGCAACAGCTAACTGGTTAACGCGTTAACGGTACGAATCAACAGGTGTCGGTCGAGGGTGGCGGTGATTTAGTTGGCTGCGTGTCAGCTGTTCCTTCGGATTTGGATTCGAACGACTACTATGCGTTGATTCAACGTCAAAATCCAAACATCGTTTCGGTGGAGCTAAAATTTTGGTGCCAGCCTTCAAAAAAAATTTTGGTGCTAACAAATGCATTTTATGTAATTGCGATAATTTACATTTTACGTTTTAGCGTTGGACGTTCGTGTACGTAAGTGCAGCAACTTTCTACGGTAGATGTAATGAGAGGTCAGTTAAAATTCAGAAATTTGCAGACACACGAGCATCGTGAGCCTTTGAAAGGATCAGGCGACTGGATACTCTTCGAACGGATCTCGTATTCGTTTTATTACAATGTCGAACTTGTTTCTTATCTAATTTTGCTAAAAGGTTATTACGTTAGCGCAACTCAAACCAAGGAGGATCTGCTGAAAGAAGACATGTACGATGTAATGTTGAAAGAGATGACTATTGGTTGCGAGGAGTATCCTGACGTAAAAACAGGATTCATAGGAGAAGTTGGAAGCACTTGGCCAATTACGCGTACGTATCTTGCTTCTCGTTACTGCGAGAAGTCCGTAAATTCGTAGTTCAATTTTATACGATTAATTTTACACGATTTCTTTTATAATCTTTGTGGCTTGCGAAAATACCTTTTATTGTGTGAAATTAATTTTTACACGAGGTATTCCATAGACATTCGTATGTTTCTGGTCTTAAATGATCTCCGTGTTTTCAACAGCGTACCCCAAATCTTTTCGTACGAGCTTTTGTACGAGCGAAGTCGAATACTTTTGATTAATCGTACGAATCGTATTTCGATTTCTCACGTAGCTTTCGAGAAACGGGCTATCCAAGCAACCGGCGAGGTCCAGCAACAATTGAAGTGCCCTGTCAGCTTTCATCCTGGAAGAAACGCCGCGGCACCCTCGGAGATAATGAGAATTTACCAAGAAGCTGGCGGCGATGCGAAAAAGGCGATTCTCTCTCATCTCGATCGTACGTGTAATCATATGCTGTCAAACGATACGCGTTCTTCGACGATAGATATCGTTACGTTAGGCCAAGGTGGACCGAGTCCCGTAGAATCAGCGAAATTCTAAATCGCGACAACGAGAAGTCACCAACTGTTTTACCCATATAAATCTTCGTTTCGTGCATGACGTGGCACAATTACCAATTGTTTTGTTCTTATTACCTGGTTAACACGATTCGTAAATCGACAGGAACTATACTGAGCCCGGAGGACCTTCTGGAGTTCGCCGATGACGCGAAATGTTACTGCCAGTTCGATCTTTTCGGATGCGAATGTTCCTTTTATCAGCTAAGTCCTTCGGTGGATATGATTTCTGACGCGCAACGGATCGATCGTGTGAAACATTTTCGAAATGACCAAAAGCTGGATCGTGTACTCTTGAGTCACGACATTCACACGAAACACAGATTGGTACGTACTTGGACACTTTACCGAATGAATCAGAAGACTGCGGACGTTTGTGCAATTTCATGTTCGTATAAATGAATCTGAAGCTAAATATGATAATCGGCACGCTTTGGATATTTTATGTACAGTGTATTTTATATGCTGTACGCCCCGCTGCTTAGGCTGACCCCCTTGCGTTCGTGTAAGGAGGTTTGCCCGCGTGCAGGGATATTCGGGCCGATTTTTAATCGTCAATAATTAAAAAACAAAGCCGAAAACGCAATTTTTTTACTCTTTATTTTCGTCTTATTTCGGCTTCAAGAATCATTCTTTAAATTTCCCGACACCTGTAACCGAACACTCTGTATATTCACGTAATAGAATCTCGAGTTCCAATTTAAATTTTATCCGATCAATCGTTAAATGTCTTGTTATATATATATTTATGTATTGTATTGTGTGCGTTCTGTAGATGGATGCACCTTTAAGTTTCCAAACGATGCACAAACATCCGCGGTCCATTTATTAACGATATGATAGAACAAAAGAGATACGAAAAAAGCCATCTTGACTGTTCTAATGAAATATATCGCGCTTTCATTTTTAAACGAAGATGAAATTTGGTGGACACGGATTTTCTCATATTTTGAACAACGTCGTGCCAAAAATGACGCTGAAGGGTTTCACTTCCGAAGAAATCGACACGCTGACTATTCACAATCCAAGAACTTGGTTGACGTCTTGAAGCCTTCCAGCGAGAGGTATCGCGAGATCGGAATCAAGGCGAAAGAATATTTGTATATTTCTAAAAAATTATATTTCAAATAAACTTCATGTTGTGCATACACGTTTGCGACAAGACCGACTTTTTATTAAAACGGTCAGAATTTACAAAACAGTTTAACGTTTGAACAGATTGCATATCGGCGATTTCAATTTCCAGTATGAACCTGAAAATAGATAGAGTTTTTCTGAATTAACAGCGCGATTTGTCGAGTAACGAAGCGATACCTTGTTTGAAAAATATGTCGATGAAAATACAACGAAGATACGTGCAAGAAAACGCCGATATCGCGATCTTCTTCGAGTACGCATCTACGAGCGCACTTGCGTACCAAAGCAGATTAAACGTTATCAGCCGCTTAGCGATACAGACAACGGATACCATCGAAGCGACGTTAACGTTGCAGTATTACATGTAGCTTTAATATAAATGAGTCGACTTATCCGTGGCAGCACAGAATCGAAGCTGTTCCGAAGCGGCTCGATAAAATCGGCGTGGGCAGCTCGTCCGGCGACAACTGCGTGGTTACTCTCGTAACTCTTGCTAGCAACGTGTCCCACGATTTTTCACGCGACGATCAACGAAGACTGGAAGTCGTAATTTGTTCGATAACGATGGAACAACGATGGAAGATCGCATAGGGAAAGCGCGATAAACCGCATTTCTCAATTTTCGTTGTTCGCGGCTCTGTTCCTTACGATATTTAAATTTAGAGTTGCGCCAGCGGGTGCAAAATACGAAGATTATCTGTACGAATTTCTTATTCACGCTTTATTCTCTTGCATCCTCGTCAAGGAAAAAAGGAAGCTAAACGAATACGAAATACGATGTTGCAGCAATTACCAAAGACATCTGTTGTATCGGTGTGACGTTATAGAATAAGAAGCTTATCGTTATGTGGACATTCCGTAGAAGAGATCCGTTCGACGGCTTCGTGGAGAGACGCGATCGCGAGGGAGCGTGCCAACAGGAGTCGTAAATTCTCGTTACAATTAGATAATCGATGCCACGAAACGATCGATCCCCTATTTTGTTTAGGATAATAGAGGTGATTGAACTGATTATAACACTGACGCAATAGGTTACAATATATACTTTATTCCAACAATTTTGTAAACACAGATACTAAACTCTGTGCGCGTAGATGTAAGTTAAACGGATGACTGACCTAAGGCTGATAAGCTAGTCAAGACATTGACCGGTCAACATATGGAAAACTAGTCAAGAGATGTTGACCGATCTAAGGATGACAAATCGGTGAAGTTCGGTGACGATGCTATCGCAGAGGAAAACTACTGCTGGGTGTTGGTAGTTTGCGAATGGAAAAGACCTTTGAATGTGGGAAAAATTCGACCTTGCCAGTTTTTATCTGACGGAACAATAATCATAGGAACGTCTCGATCGAGGGATGGATTATTAGTATACGTAAAGAGTCATCGGACGTAACAAGGTCCGAACGTTGGGAACGAAGGAAAACCGAGTGTTTACGAGCACAGGAAAAGGCGATAGCGTGCTCGAACACGATAGATTATAAATCGGGAGGCAAGAGACGTCGTGTGTCGACCCCTCGAGCCATCGAGATCGAGCTTCTCGCTTTCGTTCGTTTGTCAGTTTACCAGCCAAGCTAAATACAATCGCCGGTGGGACCATCGGTCGTGCTTTCGTCGATCCGCAACGAGATACACAACCCTGAAGAGAAGATGAGCATACGGAAGCCGAGGAGAGACTCGGACATTCTGCTGTCCAATTTCGGCCACAAAGAGCTGCTCTTCAAGTTCCTCGTAATCGGTGACTATGGTGTTGGTGCGTCTAGGACGTTTTAAAATTCCTTTTTGAAAAATCCGCCGTCGCTTTCCACCCGTTAGTATCATCGTAGTTTTATCGTAGTTTTATTCTAACTCGTCGTGATAATACACGCAATTTGACAGAGACGGTCGAACCTCCGTTTCGTAAGTTCTCGCGTCGTGGAAATTTGCTTATCGGGTCGTCGTGGTACGTGCGATGGTGCTCGCTTTACAACTGATAGTTTTGTATGTAAATTCGAACGATCCAATATCCCATGACATTCGGTGTTTCGAGCTCACCGTAACTCGCATAATCCGATTAAGGAGAAAAGCGAGTGGATAATAGCGAGAAATTAACAATAACAATTACTTCTCGCGTGCTTTGTTCTTGCTCCTTGTCGAGAGAGCCGAAAGTATTTCTGGAATAAAGTTGCTATCTGTTGCGCCAGATTTACAATTCTGACCTACGATTTATCGTTTATGCGAGTAACGATAGCGAGTATATGCAGTGGTAATGGATGTGTATCGTTCTGGATCAGCAGACTCTTTGACTAGAACGTTGTTTAAAGCGAGCGAAACGCTTCAACGTAAAAGTACTCCGCGTCGGTCACGTAAAACGCGTCTCCTCCGCATTTCTATTTTCCGCTTAACAGCGGAAATACATTCGTTTCGTATAAAGTTCTCACATGTATGTTCCGATATATAATTTGAAAATGCTTTATACGATCTAGAAAGGTGTGCAGGAAATTGTTATTACTGGAAAAAATGTTCGATATTAATAAAAAAAAAAAAAAAAAAAAAAGAAAAGAAAAGAAGAGATACTTTTATACGATCAGTAGGAAATGTATTAAGGTATTTTAATACATTTAATGTTAAACGCCAATGTTTCGTAAATGTTGCAGACTATTTCTTCAGGTTTGTTACAACTGCGATGTCTACGAAACGTCGGCTCAAAATGCAACGTACACGATTGCTCCTGAAGAAACAGTAACATGACATTTTATCGTGGAAATTTGAAATGAAAAATGTTTGAAAATATTGGAATTTTATATCGCTGTTGTTTCTTTTCGTGGAAAACCTGTAGTCTTGTAATCTCGCTAGATTAGAATTAAAACCAAAAGGGAACTTAACATAAACCTCAAGTTGAATATAACTTGGATTCAACTTGAACTCAACTTGAACTTTATGTATAAATATGCATGATAAATTTATCTTAGACCTACTTTTTCCGGCATATCATACACAACCTACAAGAATATTCTAATTTTATAAAAATTCTAAAATCGTAATTTTGAATTTATTTTTATTCCTTCGATGATTCTTATTTTTTACTTAAAAATTTATTATTGTTTTTCAGGAAAGACGGCATTGGTTAGAAGATACACAGAAGGTAATATAAATATTAGTACACACATTATTGCATAAAATCTGATTACAGAGAAAATTGTGTACGACTTGCAATTTTCTCTTTCTTTTCTCTCTTCTCAAAGTAAAGGAAACTTTCTTTAAAAACGAGTCAAATGCACACTGTGGGTTTAAGGAGTTCGCTAGATTTCGATCTAAGGAAACTACAAATTTGTTCGATTCATGAACATTTGGAAATAAAATCGTAGGATAGCGGTAATTAAAAAATTTACTAAAATCGCAGGAGGTTCTGATAAATCATTTTAAATATACAAAAACGAGTCAAATGCACACTGTGGGTTTAAGGATTTCGCTAGACTTCGATCTAAGGAAACTACAAATTTGTTCGATTCATGAACATTTGGAAATAAAATCGTAGGATAGCGGTAATTAAAAAATTTACTAAAATTGCAGCAGGTTCTGATAAATTATTTTGAATATACAAAAACGAGTCAAATGCATACTGTGGGTTTAAGGAGTTCGCTAGATTTCGATCTAAGGAAACTACAAATTTGTTCGGTCCATGAACATTTGGAAATGAAATCGTAGGATAGCGGTAATTAAAAAATTTACTAAAATCGCAGGAGGTTCTGATAAATCATTTTAAATACACAAAAACGATGTTTGTATATTCGGTGAATTTAACGTAGAATTATACAAGTCAAAATATAATTATCAAAGTCATTTTTCGTGCTCTTAATCCGCTCTAGTTAAGCTGCGACATTCTGCGGTTCTTCTTCTCATGCTTCTTTGATTCTTCTTCGAATTAATTGCAAAAGAAATATAAAAGAACAATGGGATATGCTCCGTAACGTGTGAAGGTTAACGATGATGTTCGTTATCTTCTCATTATTCTTTCGTATCTCTGTAAATAAGCGTAAATAACGTTCTCATTGAAGTATTCGTTATTTTTAACAAGAAAGAAACGTGTTCCTCTTTAACCGATAATATTGTGAATTGTGCATAAGCTTCGTTATAAGTAATTAGTTGGTTATTAACGATCGAGAATAACGTTGCTCGTTATTATGAAATATCTTCGATTTCTTCTGCTTTGGCTTAATACGTAGATTGATACGTCAGTATTCTTCAATGATTGATCGATGTTTCTCTTTTTTCAGGAAAGTTTACGTCCAATTATAAGATTACCATAGGCGCCGATTTCGCAATAAAGGCAGTCGACTGGGACCAGTTTACTAAAATTAACTTACAATTATGGTATTGCTTTATCAGTTTGTTTGCCTGCTAGTTATTCCGCGTGTTAATTCGGTAGAATTATCGAAATCGTATTGCATGAAAACACACGAGAAATATATATTCGATATTTCGTTAGTCAAAGTTAAATCATCGTGTATCAGAATTAGTCCTGTTACGATTCAATTTTTTCCTCGTTCGAGAAAGAAAATTAGTTTTCTATTAATTAATACTAACATAAGTTGCTATATATTTTTTAATAATTTTGTACAGATGTTAATTTGGTTCAATTTTTTCCTCGTCCGAGAAAGAAAATTAGTTTTCTATTAATTACTACTAACATAAATTGCTATATATTTTTTAATAATTTTGTAAAGATGTTAATTTGGTTCAATTTTTTCCTCGTCCAAGAAAGAAAATTAGTTCTCTATTAATTACTACTAACATAAATTCCTATATATTTTTTAATAATTTTGTAAAGAAGATACGTTGTATTACAAGTGGAGACCAATTTTACCAATATTTATCGTTAATTAGTAACTTGTAAAAATACAACGACGTGATACGATACTTTTACGATAATTTTGTGGTTGTTCATTAATCGGAAGAAAATCGAGGGAAAGAAACACGACGAATTTCGAATAATCGGTATTTAAAAACGAGGTTTCTAACCTAGTAATCGAGAGACATAAAATTCTACAGATAAATATAATTACTATCTCGATACAGAAAACATATCGTTACCATCGTTGATTTCTATTTCTAGGGATGTCGCTGGCCACGAAAGGTTTGGATACATGACCAGAGTTTATTACAAATATGCGTAAGTAATTACCGTAATTATTGGAAATTACAAGCACGTAATTCTCTAACAAAATTATTCATCGAAAGTGCAACGATAATTTCTTTTCTTACTATGTTTATTGCTATATATTCATATGATAAAATTACACGGATAAAAACATTTTTAAAAAACTATTACCCTAACAACGTCTAGTTCTAACAGAAGATGAGAAAAATTTTGTCGGAGGGTTAATTAAATTTTGTCGCAGCATCTGAAGATTTATTTTTAAACGTTGATCCGATTAGGCTATGCGAGCTATTTTTAGGCCGATAAAATCATACGACAATGCTGTGACAATTTTGCGTTTAATTTCCAGAGTAGCTGCAGCTTTGGTATTCGATATTTCGCGGATAGCCACGTTTCAGTCGATCAAAAAATGGTTGTGCGACCTGCGGGAGAAGGTCACGCTCCCGGATGGTTCGGAGATTCCAGTCGTCCTCTTGGCGAATAAATGCGACATTCCTTGCCCGGTGGTACCCACCGAACAAATTGCCAAGTTCTGCAAAGAGAACAACATTGGTGCCTGGTATGTAACGTCTGCCAAAGAAAATACGAACATTGGTAAGTACGCGACGAATTCTGAATTTCTATTCATTCGTGAGAAATCTGAAAGCGCAAGATCTCGCGAGACGTTCAAAGATACCCGGAGCATCTCCCGATACACGAACGAGGCATGCTCGTTAATTGGTAGACGAGAATAAACCTCTGTTCCGTTCCATAGACTCGGTCAATTTCATTTTCGCTTACTTTATTTTATTTTGTATTTTATGAAACTAGGAAACCGCACGAACAACCGCGGTTTCATAATTAAACGGAGATGCAACGCATCGCGCGATTATTAAACAAACCGGCAATTACTCGTTGCTTCGTTGCTGTACGATTGCTGAGATTAGAAAGGTGGATCGATATGGCAGAGATAGGGAACGAGGAAGGAAAAGACCGGCCGAGGAAATTGGAAAAGATGGAAAGGGAAAGAGAGGCAGGAATCTAGACAAGTAGATAAATTAGGCGTTTGCCTGTTTAGGTAAAGATCGATGATTCGTAAGATTGATCATCGCGAAGATGCAGCAGATGATGGACGCGTGTAATAGTTGAGAGTCGGATGGCAGACGGTAGATACGTGGTAGTAAAATAATGGTAAAATTAGGCGATGCGAGCGAGTGGATGGACGCGCGTGGGTGTTTGCGTGTGTGTGGGATGTTCAAGCGAGAGTAGCGAGGCGATAGGGAGAATAATTGTAAATGGAATTCCTGTCACGGCAGGCAGGCTAAAAATAAATTGTACTGCCTAACAATTACTATTTAACAATTGCCATGTTGCTCGTCGTACTATAAATTGCTTATTTTAAATTTTATTAAATCGTAATATTTTACCAGCCTAATTTCGTATCTGTGTTTCAGACGTGGCGATGCGTTATCTCGTGGAGAACGTGCTGAAGACCAGAATCGACGTTGATATTCGCGACTCCATACAATTGCGAGATAAATCTAAGATTCGAGAAAGGAGCGAATGTTGCAAAATATAATCGCGCGATTATAGTTTGCGTGTTTATTGCGCCACGATGATGCACGTTCAAGAGACTCGATTTTTCTATACGATTTTAATTTATCCGCGATGCGTGTGCTTTGATACGTTTGTAACGATTAATCGTGATTCGTAGGTGCATGTCAATGGACGTTGACATGTTACAGATCGGCATAATAATCCGAAAGTTTTAAAATGCTGCAGCGAAATTAAACATATTTGTTTGAAAATACACGTACGATGAATTTCTAGGGCGACAAAGTTTTTTTTTATCTCGTGTAATAACTTACAGGTAAATAATCCTGACCACCCTGACCAAGAAGGTAAATAATCCTGAAGAGATTACCGATTTTTTACACGTCGGATAATAGTCTTATTTGCATTTTTTACACGTCGGATAATAGTCTTATTTGCATTTTTACACGTCGGATAATAGTCTTATTTGCATTTTTACACGTCGGATAATAGTCTTATGCACAACGATGTGAATGTTCGTAAATATGTATCGCGGAGAGAAATTACGAATATTTATTTTAGTTTATTTTAATATTACTATTTTAATATTACTATCGAGCGGATAATTTTATAAAGCTCGACTTTTTATATTTCTTCGTATTTATCGTTACACCTATTGTTAGATAATAATTGCGCATTTTATAAAAATCTAAAACAAATAGTTTTATTTAAGCGTTTTTCTGTACGAAATCACACATCAAGGGATAAAAACAACGGGGAATCGTTTAAATCGATAGATTCGTTTAATTTGTACTTTGATAACTCTTTAACATTATTTGCGTTCGTAGATCAACCAAGAGAAATATTATAAATAAATACGAATTCTCATTGTATTTTTACATTGTGGTAACAAGAATTAACACGTAACATCTATGTACAAACATATTCACGTGTTACCTTTGGTAAATATTCGACACTCGTTGCAGTGTGCTATAAAATTAAATATACTTGGTATTCGTTGCCAAGTTTTACAATATGCAATTTGTCGGTCGACAAATAACGTATCATTTATTATACGATAGTGGCCACGTTTTGCTATTAACTAATCTAAATAAATCTAACAACAGCTCTGCTGTGTGTCTTTAGTTTTCCTCTATTCTCTTAAACCTCTAAATAATTATGTATACCGTTCGCAGATCTCTATTTACATTCTCTTCTCTTTCAACGACCATTTTCTTTCTTTTTTCTTCTTCTATAGTTTACTTATATACTTAATCGTAGTAAATACAAGTGTATCATAGCATTTCAGACGCGAAATTCATTTTAGTCATGGACAAAGATCGCAGTTACGATATTGTACAAACGTATGCACTGTTCGTTTTTGCTTTCGACTTGTAGCTTTGTTCTTCGATAAAAATGAGCAACAATTCGATCGTTCGACTAGTCTGTATAAGATCTGCTCGAAATATTTATCTTTGTTTTTTAAATTCAGACTTACGTTACGCACTGAGTATAGTTTCTCACTGTTTTCGATCAGCAAGTTAATCGAGTTTCTACCGTATGTGTTTCCATGAATCTTCTCTATCGTTTCCATGCTTTTCGATCTTCCATTCAAATGGATAATAAAAATTCCTGTTACAAAACACTCTGAATACTGACATTTTGTCCTCAAAGGTCGATTAACATTCTTTATACGTTTCGCCTTCTCTGGCCAGTTTAATCGCAAAATCAAGCTTATTCCTCGAAATGCGAGTTTCTCACTGGATTCATAGCAATGGAGACTGTCGACACCATCGTCTTACTGAAGTCCTTCGAATAATCTGAAAAAAGAAACATGGTACGAATGCGAATCAATTCGTAATGCTGGTTCTCTTTCGAACGCGTGCTTCGACAAACGATGTTGTGTCGTCTAGCAGCAAGCAGAAAGCTGTTAATGAAGACAATGAAGTTTCTACTCTGCTGTGATTCAAAGAGTTTAGATTTAGGACAGAAATGTTAACAAACTACTAAAATATTTGTTAAATCTACGGAATTAATTGGCGAATGTATTTTTTATTTTTACGTAAATTCGAGAAAATTGTTAATGAAGATAATAAGGTTTCTACTCTGTTGGAATTCAAAGAGTTTACATTTAGGACAGGAATGTTAACAAGCTACCAAAATATTTGTTAAATCTACGGAATTAATTGGCGAATGTATTTTTTATTTTTACGTAAATTCGAGAAAATTGTTAATGAAGATAATAAGGTTTCTACTCTGCTGGAATTCAAAGAGTTTACATTTAGAACAGAAATGTTAACAGGCTACCAAAATATTCGCTAAATCTACAGAATTAATTGGCGAATGTATTTCTTATTTCTATGTAAATTCGAGAAAACTGTTAATGAAGATAATGAAGTTTCTACTCTGCTGCGATTCAAAGAGTTTACATTTAGGACAGAAATGTTAACAAGCTACCAAGATATTTGCTAAATCTACGGAATTGATGGCGAATATATTTTTTATTTTTATGTAAATTCGAGAAAGCTGTTAATGAAGATAATAAAGTTTCTATTCTACTGCGATTCAAAGAGTTTAGATTTAGGATAGAAATGTTAACAAGCTACCAAAATATTCGCTAAATCTACGGAATTAATGGCGAATAGTATATTTTCTAATATGTTAATCTTCCACGTTTCTATACTTTACTTCACCTACCGATTACTGTCAAATTTATTTCGTAGTTTTACGTACGTTACGACGTACCAACTCTACTTATGCAAGCTGTTAGTTGATATTTTCCTAAATAACAAGTTATCACAGATATAAAGAAGATATTAGGGTTCTTTCAGCGTGAACAAAGAGAATTCAAAGTTAAATAGAATTCTATTATACAAAGAGTTTTTGTAATTGTTTGGAAGAGATCGGTTGGCTTTAAAAATTCTAGCAATTTTAGATCGCTCGATTAAAATTTCCAAAGTAATTTTTTTACAGAAGTGGAATCGATATTAAAGCGTAATTATTAGCGACAGAAACTTAATTGTCACGATATAAAACAAAATAAAATGTAGCAGACATTTTTCCTCCTGTTAATATTTAGCGGTCGTGCGAAGCGAAGATGAGATGACAAAGATGACAAAATACGAGATGAAAAATGAAAGACGTGTGCATGCACGCGTGACCAATTGCGATCTTAGAAAGCAGCGAATTTGTGCCCTTGACTTACGAAGTGAGCGAAGTGTGGTCGCTTAGCTCGCGTTCGGTCAGAGCTTGGTGAGCGTTACCACGCGACGGTGCTCGAAGTTACCTTGGCCGTAGTCCTGCTGTTGATGATGACCAGGTGCGCTGCTCCCATAGGGTGACAGACTCGCCCTTATCCGCGAACATCCTATCACGCCAGCGTACGCTTGCCTGTATTGCTTGTTCATGATCACGTAAATGATCGGGTTCACGCAGGAGGCAAAGTAGAGGAGCAGGTAGCCCAAAACGTGAAATTCTATGGCAAGAAACAGGACGTAACGTACAATGGTTTACGGACGATTGCGCTTTGTTGCCAGGTTTTTTTTTTTTTTCTTAATTTTATTTTGGTTATTTTACAATTTGTCCTTATGGACATTTGGTAAAGTGTTATATCTTGTTGGTGAAGAAAAAAAATAAAAATAAAAAATAAATATAGCATGTGGGCGGCTACCCCCAGCGGGGTGCCAGCTTCGTTTTTTCTAAGTTATATCTTTTATGATTGTTGCCAGGTGAAAAAACAAATTGCAAATCGTTGTAATTAAATCATCTCGTAATAAGCTCGAAAGAATCCACGAACTGCAGACAGTTTCTACGACGTATAGAGCTTATCCCTCGGACTAATCCCAAAATATCGTCCCAGAGGTGTCTTTCTCTTACGAACATGTCCTTTGCAACAATTTTGCATCTTTGTACGAACGTGAAACCTAATTTACTGTCAAATGTTGCGCTGTTTATCTTAATAGGATAAAATGGATCATATATAATTCGATAAAATAATATAGAAGAAATATAATGTCACGTTTTAAACCGACGTAATCTAAAACGTTTATTCGAAACCGTGTTTACGGTATTTGAAGCGAGAGGCGGTTAGAAGCTATATCTTGCGAAAACTCATCTAACTATGTTTTTATATTATGTTTTTATAACGATATTATGACGATTTAAATCGTAAACAAAGTCGGCAGTTGAACAAGCGTTGGGGACCTTTCCAAACATTTCCAAAGGAAGACCCCGACGTTTCTTCATCTCCGACGGATATAGATGTAGCGACTCAGAGAAGTCAGCATGAGTATGAGTTTGAGTTTGAATTTGAGTTTGAGAATATTTACCGTTTGGTTAATATATTACACTACTCATACTCATATTCATTAACCGAATAAATTAATTAGCGTTTGTCTATCAAACAGCCAGTTGTCGTTTTGTCTACCGAAGAATCAGCGCCTGTCAACCGAAGAATTTATATCCGTCAGTCAATCGTCAATATCGAAATCGAGTAAGATTTCAATAAACCATTTTATATTGATAATCTACTCTCGAACAACTTTAATCCTCTCCCGTGCCAGTATTCCCGCACATAGCAAGTTGGTCAAAAGTGTAGCTTATCGCCAGTCGCATTAAACGTCGGTTGACGCTACCTTCTCGTCGGCTACTAAATAGAACGTTACAAAAATATCGGTCGTTCGGAGAGTTTGTTCCGATTTTGAAGCAGCTTGACGGAACAATAAATTTTGCTTAGTACCTCTCCACCGGGCAAATTGTTTTCAAGCTGAGAAACGTCGCTAGAAGTATCTTTAAATAGGCTCGTTGATTTTTAATAAAATATTGGAATATTAGCTGAAACCATACAGAATGAGAAATTCCATGCGTCGTAGCAGGCAATCGAAGAATAAGTCTGCTCGATTGTCGTGATAAAGGCACGTGTTCGATAGAGTGGGAGGATACCATGCAGTTGACCAAGTTTAAGGAACGATGGCTATCGATTTTATTATTTTTCATATCCTGAAGGTAGAACAACTTTACTAATGGCTCTACGCTGGTCTAGAGGTTTTATATCAATACACAGTCGTTAGTACGTTAATGTATTGATGGTAAATAGGTAGATTCGTGAGACGTATTACCTGGATATCTAACTTCGGCGTCGGCGACTTTAACGATGGTAATCGGAAGGTAACAGGCAACGAAACTGAGGAAAATGGCTAGTACCATTTTTGTGATTCGCCATTCGCTACGTCTCTGTTTGATCTCTCTGGTATCCCTACCGGGTGTATGCGGCGATTTTATCGTCGGAGACGCGTGCTTTCGCATTCTTGTCTCGGATCTACGAACCAGGAGAGATATTTCAACGTACATCTCTATATATTTCGAGCATTTGCGATACGAATCGAAGCATCGAGAACGTATGAGATATTTTTGAAAATACTTTCTTAATTTATAAACACAGAAGCAAATTAAGTTGTTTACCTGTGTACGACCCAGAATATCTTAGTGTAACATCCAACGATTATCACGCAGGGTATCAAAAAACCCACCACGAAAAGAAAGGTTTTCGACGAGTAGCCTTTGCTGTCCTTTACGATGGAGCAAGTTTCTAAATTCGGATCATAGTCGATTCTACCTGAAACGTAAAAGACCAAATAACAGAAAATAAAACTCTGCTGCTGTACAACTTGGCGCGAACCGTGATGTATTTTATGTCTTACCCCAAACTCCTAAGAGGGTGGGCACCTGCATCCCATAAGAGAACAACCAACAGAATACGATCATAAAAGCGATCCAATATTTCTTGTAAACTTTGCTGTACAATCCGTGATGGGCTATCATGATGTATCTAAAATTATCGTAATATCGTAATTGATCTTGCGAGATAAATTTTTTCACGAAAAGGTTCTCCATTACAAATTCTTCTCCCAGTGAAAGTAAAGCCGGAGATTCACCGGAAGATCAGGCTGCAAGCTTTGCCATGTTGTACTATGCCGTAGAATTTATACGATATTTTTTATTTATATAATCATTGTGCAAAAATGTCTAACTAGATCATTTTTTCGCTTTATATTCGATGGCAAAAAGAATTTAAAATACGAGTGAAACACGTAAAAGAAGATTGTACGATACATAAAGACTTATACATAAAAAGGTTCTTAAAATATCGCTCCTGGGATTTAAAGTGAGAAACTTCTTTGAGCAGAAACTTTCGTGCGCCACTGTATCTTCTATATATACATATATTTTGAGCTGAAATTTTGCCACTAGAATCGTGATACCCGTTGTCTCCTCGCTATGGTAATGAAATTTTCATTTCAGGATGCTTTGTATAAAACGCGCAATATGGCTACTAATAAAAATGTTCTATGGTAAGCATACGAATACTTCCGTATGTATCGCAGCAAATATTTGTAAGGTTAGCGCAACGTAGCGTAGCTTGGCTTATCTTTCAGCTGAACCATCGGCTAAAGTACATAATACATACCTGTTGATAGTAATAGCTGCAACAGAGAGGAGACTCACGCCAACGTTTCCATACCTCAAGAAAGGCACGAGAACGCAGAGAAACCGTATATTTACCCAACTTGCATCGATGAATCTGATGGAATCGAACGGAAGTACGAGAAGGCAGAATACGAAGTCTGCCACGCAGAGGCTAGAAGAATCAATGAAATTCGAATTTATTGCCATGCGTTGATTTTAAAGCGAAAAAGCAACGAGTTTTTCGATCACACACCTCCTTCTCGAATCTTGACTTTGTTCGTAGATAGCGAAATGATATTTGTATCTTAATCATGATCTAATTACGATTTAATTACGACTTTCAAAATGTAATTCTGTTTGTTTGTATACCTTATAATGAAGGCTGCAGCTACGTTGCGAACTTTGGGATACTTGCACAAGGCAATGATCGTCAGTAAATTTCCAGCGAGTCCAGTGATCATAATCAGTATCGCGACCACAGCTGCGAACGTCTGCAGCGGTTTAGGGAATCTGCACGTAAAAACGATATAATTTGAAACTTCGCTATTTTCAAATAGAGCGTCCTTCTTTATTAGCATCCTTTTATCGATCAATTTTTCGTACGTTCAAGAAATGTTGATTTCTACTTTTACGAGTATCGATAACATCCGTCGTAATTACCTCGATACCTCGCCGTCGATTATCGTACTTTCCGTGTTATTCTCCGAAGCGCGTAACAACCATGTGGCCAAGTTATCCATTTTGAAAGGAATTTCGTCTGGTTTCCTGCGGTTCACTCGATTCTGACCACCTCCGAGGCCTGAAAGCAGCAGCGGTAAATAAAATAAGGCTTAAGACTTCTAATTAATAATAAGTCTTATAATTTTAAATAATTCCACGTAGATATAATGTTCTGTGATAAACGATAGTGGAGACTAATATCGTTATATTAGTCAGTTAGCTGTTGCGATCTCTTTGAAGAGCGTGTACCTAAAATGCGTGGCGAAAAGTAAACGATGAAGAGTATACTCGTCAAGCACGGAGAATACGTGGTTGTTAGAACATGGAATTGAGTTGTAAACGAGATGACTGTTTTATCTTCTAATTTTATTACCGACAGGGCTCGTCGTGACACAAAATATTCGCATTTCTTCGCGACGAGTATACTCGTCAGAAACAGCTAACTGGTTGATACGAGAAGATCAACAACGCGAAACGAATACTGCTCTGCGTTTAATATCGCTGCTTGTAACAAGTATCGAAGTAACAATATTATTAGAACGATTCAACAACATTTAATATCAGATCGTCGCGAGTAATAAATATCGACATGCGACAAGGTCTTGTTTCGGTCATTTTTCAGTTATGTAACATTCCAGATATATTTCGTTCGATCTGTTATTCCTTTCGTTAGTTTGCTAACGTTCTACTGATTTTTAACGCAATTACGTTCGATTTGTCTCTCGCGCGTAACGCGTATACATAGATTTTTCTAAAAAACGAAGAACAATTCCGAAATGGATAAGACGCTGGACTTTTATTCTAATAATTTAAATTATATTTTTAAACTGATAATAAGTCTAAATTTAAATCGATTAAATTAAAATCCGAGACAAAGAACTCGTAAAACTACGAACAAATACACGTAGAGTGAGTGTAAACAATATTCATAGAGTAGCCGATCTAACAGAAACTTTCTCGAGCTTAGTCTATGATCTGGAACATCTTAACAAACGAAAAATTGTGTACATCTTCTTAGAGATGTCCAGAATTTCATAAAGCAGAAAAATGATTTTCCGATGTTAAAATAAAACGTTCGAACTCGACTGGTCTAATTAAAATGATTTAGGAGTAGCCCCAGTCTATGTGTAATTAGTTTATACATTCGTAAATAATTATATCGTGAATTATAAATATTCGAGACTGTGTTTCCTCTCGTACAATCGTATCTCAGAAAAATCGTAAAGTTAGTCAATGGAACTCGGAAGTTGTGTCACGAAACGTATCAAGAATGATAACAATAGTGAAAAGATAAGAGACATTTGTAATACATTTGTTCATTGAATTTTACAGGCCTGTGAATTTACGCGTTATAAACACAGGGCGACGTGAATTCCCACGAAGAGGAAACCGCGACCTAAACTTGCAGAGTGATGCATTATGCGTGACGTAAAGAGGAAGTTGGGTCGTTGCTTTAAAACAATCTAAACCGAATCGAAACATATTCAATGAAACAGTCTCATTCGATCTGGAATTACTTACGCAACTGTAGCGTTGGAAATTGTTCGATCGATCAATAATTTTAGGCGTCGTAAAACTTCCAAATAAAACTGTCGTCGTGATTTGCACGCCATCGATCGTCTAAACGCTGCAAATCTTGTAAAGAGAACAAAAAAAAAAAAAAAACAAAACAGAAACAAATCGTTGTAAGAACAACAAGATTTTGCTACGAAAAATATTTATCTCGCGCGTAGTTTGATCTATCACGAAAGTTCGAAATATACGCTACATGACGAATATAGATAATAATAGAAGAATAACTATATCAAATAAACAAATATACATATTTACACTGGGTTAAACGATAAATTTGAAATATGAAAGTTACAGTGGAACGACGAATATCAATACGATCAAGCTGAATCGCTAAGGAATACTGATTAAGACAAGAGATATGAAATTTACGTGTATGTAAATGTTGATATTTCTTATCGGTGGATGATGCTACAATGATGTAATATAATACGATACAGAGTATTATTCTGAATTTAGTATGGCTTCTACTCATCCGATAATTACGTACTTTTAAGCTAACTTGGTAAACACGAGTCGATTCATCGTCTGGACGATAATTCCTCTATTTTAGTCTTCGTTCTGTCAAAAATAAATCGTATCGTTCTCATATTCGCGACCGTTAAATCTCCAACTGAAATCGATTCGTCTTTGACTAGCAATTCTTCATTTTATTTAATTTGCTAGTCAAATCAATTTTATTTTAATTCTTCGATGTTTCCTGATTTATGAATCGAGTCGATCGACAAACTAACCTCGCTGCGTTCTCTCGGTCATTATCGACCCGATCGTATTTTTCTCGTGTCGAACGGCATCTCGCGTTTGAATGCAATACGAAAGAATACTGTTACCGGCACACGTGCACTTTTCATTCCAATTTTACTACAAAACATCTCCGAAACATCAGAAGCATTTTCGTTTGTCGATATAAGCGCGTAAGACCGAAGCGTAGAAAATCAACGGCGATAGCGCGATCAAGTTTTGTTAAATGTTTTTCCCTTTTGTTTCCAACGACGGTAAATTATTCTTCGACGATCGTCAGGATAAAAGAACTCTGGTATTTCTAGAGTTAATCGTTACGGATAATCTGCGATCGTTTAGAAAGCTGTATGATACAAATGGAAGGAACGTCGAATGATAAAACGTGACCGAAGAACTGTGTTATTATTTATGGGCAGACTGGAAGATTGTCTTTATCCGACGGAAGTAGGTCATCTGGAGGATTTACGAAGGACGATATAAGACGATTGCGAACAGCGTCATCCTAATTAATTCTTTCCTCTACGAGCGATTATTAACGTTAAACGAGAAACGTTATATCCAAATTGCATCAAAATTATGAATTATTCATATCGACGAGGAATTTCTACAATATGATATTTATCTTCAACACGTTATAAGTGACGTATGAAAGGTTCGTATCTCACCGCAATACACGTTTTCCTGGTATATCTTCTTTCTTATCTATTTATCCTCGTTTGTCATTTGCGGTCTGTAATTCGACTTATAATAATTTATATTCACTGTAAGGTCGTTTTTATCGTATCCTGTTATGTTCGATGTGCTGCGTGGCGTTTCACTGCGAAGATTCGTTCTATGATTTAACGCGAACTGGATGAGCGTTCCACCAATCGTTCGATATATTTGTAATTTATTTTTTCCGACAATGAACGCTCCATACAAAAAAGAAAAAGACATTTTTCGGAAGAAAAATATCGTCGACGATAATCCACAATTTTTGTAAAGTTCTCGATGATGTCAGGCAGGTGTACGTGATTAGTCTTTGTCATAGACTTGTCAAAAGACGAGTGATTTACTTACTGGAATTCATCGTTGCAAGAATACGATGTGAAGGATTTGAATTGGAATTTAGAATTAGAATTAGAATTAGAATTGGGATTAGAATCAGAATTAGAATAGTTTCGAAGGAAACGACAGAGATATCGATAAATAAGCTATACGATGTGTTCAAGCTACGCTGGATTTAGTAAACTAGGGTCAAGCTGCGGTGCATTAACCTCCATTGAGATTAATTAAGGGAAATTAACGGACACCCGGTACTAGGCGTCCCCCGTAACAAAAAACTCGTCAAAACTGATGGCAGACATGGGAACCGACGGGTGATGTCGTTGTCTCGTTGTCGTATCTCCTCTCTCCACACTGAACCTTTTGTTATCTCTTTGTGCTGGTTACGATCGACTAAATACATCGATTTCGGGCCACAGTCTACTCTATCCGGGCAGTAACATTTTTATTCAAACGTGTCTTTTCGAGCGATGTGTCAGATCGCCGAAGATCAGAAAACGAGGGTCTTTTTTCGCGGAAGCGAACGCTCTTCAAAATTCGTTCTTACATTTGACCGACGATGGTCGGAAATGTAGAAATCTGCGTAAAATCGCGATCGTACGGAGCGACAAGCAGGCGGTAAATCGCAAATGCCAATTTTTCCGCTCGTCGCTCTCTGTAGGACGATATAGAAAAATAAAAAATTATCCAAATCCATGTCAATACTCGCACTCGCCACTCAAAGTAGCTTGAGAGTATGAAATTTGATAAAAGATATATTCGGTCATCCAGTAGACCGAAATTTTACTTTTTAAAAAAGTTATTTATTACAAAAGTCTTACGACAACTTTCATTTGCAACGTTTCAAAATGTACGAATTTCATCGTTGAATTTTATTCTTCGCAAGACTGCACCATCTAGGGGTTGATCTTTGGAAAAAATTTGCCTCGCTTCTCGAATACTTTCGTAGTTGCAAACGAGCGCGTAAAGCTGACTGACGCGTTGTTGCGTCACGTCGAAAGGGGAAATCGCTTCTTCTTCTCAGCCTCATCTGTTAGATATTCCGCGCGTAGAGAAACTTGGCGTTGTCGTCGCGTTCCCAGGCTACCGGACGGTCGATGGTATTTCTCGTGTTTCAGCGTGGTATACCTTGACGCGTGACAAAACCGCGTAGAAGACGACACGTCCCTCGTCTTCCATAGAATCCGACTGGCGATCGACTGACGTCACCGAATGATTTCCGAGTTAATCACGCGGCGAATGGCAATGAATGAGTCAAGTTGAGTCACGGTGAAAGTATCTAGAGGTGTCAAGAGGCCGACGAGTCGCGGACCATCGGCACGCATACTGCGCTCATGCAAATCGACTGATTATCTTGTTTATCGACAATGTACTTTTACCTAGGACGATGACTGCCTCCATTCATGGGCAAGAACGACGGTCACATTGGATTTGCAATGACTACAGTGTAGGTGTGAATAAGATACCACTTATCGTTAGATATACACAGGCTGGCGAGTAGGCTATTTCAATACTCGTAGACACCTTGCGTGAACTTTGTATCTATATTATTCGTGAAATTCATGAAATTCATTTTTCAGGATATACAGGGTGCAGTTGAACAACGCGTTCTATTGGCTTGGCAACCAAGTGAGTGACATTAGATGGTAATGACAAAATCTGCAATCGCTTACTTGCCAACACAATACGAACCGTGTCGCGGGTAAAATCGTGCAACTGCGATTAACAGGCCCTTTGGCCGCGTAGACCCGAGAGTCGCTCCTTTGACTTCTTCAGGCCCCTTTCTGTGACGACCATCGCCTCCGCGTACAGTGGCTCGAGAAAGTTTTCCAACGCTTTTCCAACCACACCACGGAACATTATTTTTACTCTTTTTTATTTCTTATTTGTCCAGGATTTGGACGTTTCGTAAATTTGTCTAACTTTATTACGAAATAATTATTAAATAACATGAAGATGGTTACACTCAGCGGGAAAGCATCTTCCAGTTTGTCTATTTTATTTGCTTAGCGAGGTCGATGGGACGTTTCCTCCTTAGTCTTCTTTTTATATAAATTTTACGGAAAATTACATTTCATTTCGTCAACGTTGTCGTAACGAGACTGTCGCGATTATCGTAAAGTTTGCGATCAATTCAGAAAAGTTGCAGGAGTATTTATCGCAGCGATTTTATTATCGTTTCGAAGATGGTCTCGCTACCATATCGCGAATTAACGCGGTAGAAACTTCCTTGTTCCAGCTAAGAGGAAGACAAAACTGTTGGAACGATGAAACGGTCGCTTTTCTGACTCGAAATTTCAATTTATTCGAGCACACGTTGACAATAATTGACAGATTCCTTGAACATTTATGGGGTTCGTACCATAATTTTTGGTAATTCTTATAATTTGGTAATTTGGTAATTCGGAACCATTTTTCGAATGCCACTAATGGCATTCTCTCATCATTACCACTTTCGTTTGCTGCTCCATTTGTATAAAACAGTGTTTATTATCGTCTTTAATTATTGTTACGTCCGTGCGACGTTCCTCATGGTCTGGCCGCCAAGGCCAACACATCGTTACGCCGACCCGCAATAAACCTAAGGAACCACCATAAACCGAATCTGTTTAGCTTAATCTCTATTAATATAAGTATTTTCGGTTTATGGATGGTCCTTAAAACAGTCCTTACGTTCATTGCACGCACTTACAGATTACGAAGAAAGCAGATGTTCGTCTAGCGAAATAGCAGAGTTTTCCCATGAACAAGGACACCCATGAGCCACATCTGCAGGAGACTTTTTCTTCATATTTTTATTTATTAACGTTGGCTATGACCAATGGGCATTGCGAATCGTTACCTTCACTGTTCTACCGAAAAGTGTGAACAACGAATCCGCGTTCTTAGTTGAAAAGGCACACCCACACCGAGCTTTCCTCCTTAATAGTACAAGACGGGTCTTCTACTGTTCTTCTGTTGGAATGCAACGATATTTCACGTATAGGCATAGGTACCCTTACACAGGCCCACGCAGGCATTTGAACAGGATACATATACAGATCATACTCTTTACTGTATAGAGAGTGGGGTTCAAAATATTTAAGGGATCATGGGTCACTACCTGCGACTAGTCTGAGGGTAACTGGCCAACGATCAACGATTCTCGTATACGTTGTTAGTTATATCGCTCGCTTATATACATCAAGTTCTGTAGTTCTGTTCAATAAACATCACTGAATATTATTTCAACACAAACATCGTGTCTTCCACGGATTATTAATCTTAACTTTAAGATTAAATTCTAACATCTTCCAATCTTCGTGTAGTCAAGCCAACGGTCTCATCCTTGGAGCAGTCATCTACTGTTCTTTCCATCTCAGCGCAGTCATCTACTATCGCTGCACATTTAGATCAGTCAAATCTATTGTTCTTTTAATCTCGACGTAGTCATCTACCGTTGCTGCAATCTTAAGCCTCGCTACGGTCTACGCGACATCAACTTAATCTACTTTTTGCTTGTACGAAGCAACTAGTAAGTATACAATTATCAAATATATCTTCCGACCCGGCGCAATAATGAGTGTAGTAAATTGTTGAAAATATAAATCTTATAAAACTGTAGATTACAGTTTTATCACACAACAAACACCCCTATCATCCCACAAGAAACAAGGGGATCGACCTGTTCGTGGTGTCGATTGTTATAATCGTAAGGGGAATTTACGACTCCCGTTGACGCGCTTCAACGCGATCGCGTCTCCCCGCGACTGGACGAAAACAGTTTTTCGATCATTTTTTTCAAACCCATAAAAGATATAACTTAGAAAAAAACGAAGCTGGCACCCCGCTGGGGGTAGCCACCCACATGCTATATTTATTTTTATTTTATTTTTTTTTTTCACCAACAAGATATAACACTTTACCAAATGTCCATAAGGACAAATTGTAAAAAACCAAAATAAAATAAAAAAAAATTTTTTTTCAAACCATTTCACAACGTCGGTATATCTAAAATTCTTCCATCGTTGCCAGCATCCGCAGGGATCTACGCGCTTTAAACAATTTTCGATATCCTGTGTTTTCCTCTTAGTATCTTCGCGACTGTGGCTTCTCCAACGTTATGTATCTCTGCCAATAAAGTGATCTCACCACTTTCCAATTTTTTTCAGCTACGTCGTATTCTATTTCGATAGTTAGAACGCTGTTAGTTTTGAACTAAGCTCTTGTTACAATGAGAATTCGGTGGATCGAATAAAGCGAAGAATACGCAAGAACATCGACTGTACGCAAATACTTGGACGTTCGCGATGCGTAACATCGTCGATGAATATTTTCCAATTTCTATGTATCATTTTTAAATTCGTTTGAAATTTTAAATCTAATTTTAAAGTTGTGATAACTTGGCTCGTCCGGGTGCCGAACGAGCTTGCGAAACGTATGTAATTTAATGGAAAAAACGAGACTCTAATGGCCAGTTTTGGGATCAAGAAACAGGTATCAAACCATAGCAAAGCCTAATGAACTATAGCGATGACGATAAACCGTACGAAGACTACGGACGGATATAAATAATTTCATTTCGACTTACTGTTTTAGGAACAATGTTTACTCGGTTTTATTCGCGTGGGTGAGCTTTCCCTGAACTCGATTGCACGTGTGCACAGCGTCCACATGTTGCTGTCGAAATACGAGCGACTGTAAATTTCAATGTGCATACTGTACTAGTGCTTTAACAGCATTAACGCTAAGAATACGATCAGTGTCACAATAACGCGCAGCCATTGTTTCGTTCTCTGGTTTCCTTCGCCACGATCGCGTTTACCGTTCCTTGACTTTGAACCTCTATCTCTTGGAACACGCTTTTTCAAATTTTTCTTCTTCTTCCGAAAAGCTTTTTAAAAATTTCCAACGTTCTTTCGAGTTCCATTCTCTTCCACCGTTCCGTTTCTATATTTTCTTCTAAATTCGCGAAGATAGTCGCGCGTACCGTAGAGAAGCTATCTTTGTAGAAAGAAGCGAGAGGAAAGCTTGAAAAATATCGTGGAGTTTTATACGTTTTTAGGAAATTTCAAAATTGCATCGAGCGCTCGTACGAAGAAACAGAAAATATTCGAAATATATGTACCGTCTTCTACGATTCTGCTAGGTATCGTGTTAATGGTATCAACTAAGTGATTGCTGATTTTGTCATTAGGTGGTAACTTAATTGCCCATCCAATAAAGCAGACAAACTGGAAGATGCTTTCCCGCTGAGTGTAACCATCCTCGTGTTATTTAACAATTATTTAATAATAAAGTTAGACAAATTTACGAAACGTCCAAATCCTGGACAAATTGCAAAGTACGAATAAAAAATAAAAAGGAGTAAAAATAATGTTCTGTGGTGTGGTTGGAAAAGCGTTGGAAAACTTTCTCGAGCCACTGTACGTGGAGGCGACGGTCGTCGCAGAAAGGGGCCTGAAGAAGTCAAAGGAGTGACTCTCGGGTCTACGCGGCCAAAGGGCCTGTTAATCGCAATTGCACGATGTTACCGCGACACGGTTCGTATTGTGTTGGCGATTAAGTGATTGCGGATTTTGTCTATACCACCTAATGAGAAAACCCGCGATCACTTAGTTGCCAAGCCAATAGTTCGCGACACGTGGATAGTCGCAAGAGGAGCTAAAGCGTTGGCTGTTGTCCAGAACGCAGCGATCCGTCACTCCCATTCACAGTACTCAGGTAAACGCGCCTTGTCGATGTACAAAATGTACAATTTGAACGCTCGTGTATTTCACTTGCCTCTGTTACAAACGCGAAACGTTTCGACGAACAATTAGGAAGGTTTGGCCGTGAGTCGTATTCCTTTTTACGGTAAAATTTCGTTGGCGCGATACGAAGCAGCCAAAGCTCGATGACGATGACGCACAAGAGCAAAGGGTTAATGTATCGAGATCGGGAGAACAAGGCGCGGGTTGGAAAATGGGACAGACGGACTGCCGCAATTGAGGATTCACGTTAGTTTCCGAGAATTCTAGATTGCCTTTAATTAATCGCTATCGCGTTGTTAAGCAGACTACGAGTTTTCGTATCCACGTCGATAATTACGCGCCACGAACAGGCAATGCTTTCTAAACGAAAGATGCAAATGCGTTAGCGCCGGCTCGATACGTCTTCGCGCCGTTATAAATATTTAATGGAATTAAAAGAGCAAAACAGACTTATGCAAATGGATGGATGTTGAAGAAACTCGAAAAGGTCGGGGATAAGTCGGGGATGTCGTTGCGTTTTATTAAACTACGGCTACGTACAGCAAGATGAATCGTAACGATTTGTTAATGAAACGGGAAAGCGAAGAAAAATGTAACGATGGTGGCTAAACTATTCTTACGAGGTCATGCTCGATCGGAGGATGTTTCAATTTTGGGAAAAATCTGTCCTTGCTGTTTTGCTTGTTTATCTTTTATATTCTTCGTTTATTGTATTTGGTTGTTTGAAAAGTTTCCTTCGTTTTATAAGGAAGTAATAGAAGCACAATGTTTTTCTTTTTAATTAGCAATAATCGCAACTTGGTAGAACCTCGTTGGTTACGATATCGCCACTGTGCAGAGCTGTGTTTTCTTTTATATTAATTTATTGAATTATGCACGAACGTAATAATAGAAATAGAACGAAATGGATCGTAGCTAATTCAATAAAATGATATAAAACAGAAATTGTTGTTCATCTATCGTCACCTTATGAAACGAAAGAAACTTTTCGGAGAACCTAATATATTCTTCGCGCTCGTATCGCTTCGGATATCTTCTCTTCTTTTTGTTAATTAATTCGCCCGTGAAAAGGGCGGGATACGCGAAAGGAACAGACACCGAGAGATCGAACGATGAAAACAAATATTTCAAATTTACAAACTGCGTGTATTTTGATAACGTCTATGAAAATATAACATCCATTTCGGATCGTACAGAAACATAGAGAACGGCAGGGTTGATCTTGCATATTTTTCGTTCGCATAATGTCAACTAATATATCGTATCGCGGAAGTAACGTCAACTTGTGTCAACGTTAGTCGCTACAATTTTTCTAATGTTCCAAGATCCATTTTTAAATTGTTGAAAAATACGATCGGGTTTCATGAAATCTTATCTACGAAACAAATCAACTTGGCGTGTATTTACTAAAAATTAACGTACAAAGTTATCAAAGAGATTTTCCAAAGGTAAGCAGAAAATTCGTAGAATCGAGCTTTTCTTATCTACGATTATGTTCCACGTGCAAGGCCTATGCCATAGATTTTCGCGACTGACTATACTTTACTACAATTTTTCTAATGTTCCAAGATCCATTTTTAATTGTTGAAAAATACGATCGGGTTTCATGAAATCTTATTTACGAAACAAATCACCCTGGCGTGTATTTACTGAAAATTAACGTACAGAGTTATCAAAGAGGTTTTCCAAAGGTAAGCAGAAAATTCGTAATGTCAAGACTTTTTTATTTGCAACTATGTTCCATGTGCATGGCCTGTACCATAGACTTTTGCGAATAACTATACTTTAGTACGCGCTACAATTTTTCTAATGTTCCAAGATCCATTTTTAAATTGTTGAAAAATACGATCGGGTTTCTTGAAATCTTATCTACGAAACAAATCACCTTGGCGTGAATTTACTAAAAATTAACGTACAGAGTTATCAGAGAGATTCTCCAAAGGTAAGCAGAAAATTCGTAGAATTGAGCTTTTCTTATCTACGACTATGTTCCACGTGCAAGGCCTGTGTCATAGACTTTTGCGACTGACTATACTTTACTACAATTTTTCTAATGTTCCAAGATCCATTTTTAAATTGTTGAAAAATACGTTCGGGTTACTTGACATCTTATCTACGAAACAAATCACCTTGGCGTGAATTTACTAAAAATTAACGTACAGAGTTATCAGAGAGATTCTCCAAAGGTAAGCAGAAAATTCGTAGAATTGAGCTTTTCTTATCTACGACTATGTTCCACGTGCAAGGCCTGTGTCATAGACTTTTGCGACTGACTATACTTTACTACAATTTTTCTAATGTTCCAAGATCCATTTTTAATTGTTGAAAAATATAATCGGGTTTCTTGAAATCTTATCTACGAAACAAGGCATCTTGGCGTGTATTTACTAAAAATTAACGTACAGAGTTATCAAAGAGGTTTTTCAAAGGTAAGCAGAAAATTCGTAATGTCAAGACTTTTTTATTTGCAACTATGTTCCATGTGCATGGCCTGTACCATAGACTTTTGCGAATAACTATACTTTAGTACGCGCTACAATCTTTCTAATGTTCCAAGATCCATTTTTAAATTGTTGAAAAATACGATCGAGTTTCATGAAATCTTATCTACGAAACAAGGCATCTTGGCGTGTATTTACTAAAATTTAACGTACAGAGTTATCAAAGAGGTTGTCCAAAGGTAAGCAGAAAATTCGTAGAATCGAGCTTTTCTTATCTGCAACTATGTTCCACGTGCAAGGCTTGTAGACTTTTGCCACTGACTATACTATACTACGCGCGTTTATGAACGGAGTTGAAAACCGATCGGAGCTGTGACACATTCGAAACCCGCCCACAGCGCACCACGTGCTCCGCACGTCTGCAGCCGAGGTCTCGCTAGGGAGACAGTGACAAAGAAGACGCAACAGAAAAAAAGAAAAAAAGAAAAGAGAAAGAAATACACGAACGTCGTGCGTGTCGCGCATTGTATCGTCCTTTTTTCGTTTCAAAACCATTCGTCGTCGTACGAGGTCCATAGGCACGTTTTTTGCCTCGATCTTGGCATTGGTCCTCGGAATGACGCACATGTCGTCTTCGGGACCAATTGCCATTCTGTATCGGAAACAACATCGCTAACTATCGTCTTCTCGCGTCCACTCGACGCACTTCAACGTCACTTGAAAATTCCACTCGACTTTCGTACTTTCGCATTTTTCTTAACAGCAATACGCAACGACCAGATAAAGTTCGTGGGAACCGCGTACGAATTCCGTCTCTGACTCACCGCATTAGTTCCTTTCACGAGTCATTCGTCATTGTAACCGACAGGACATCCGTAGAACGAGGAAAACCTTCGATCGCCCTCGACAGATTAGCAAGTTTCCAGTACACGTAATGCGAAACAAAGTCTACGAAACTGAACGTAAAATTCACCAAACGACGATAAAATACGATATTTCTGACCGTATGTAACGTTTGTCAAGTCAAGTCAAGTTTTGCTTCTTACTAAATAGCTCGAGACAGTTCAAGATCGAACGCACTGTTTCTTTTCCGTTTTTTCAATTTTTCCACGATCGAGTAGTCGACGATGTATGGGATTAATTCGTGCAAAATGAATTAAAATTCGCGACTTTCGACAACGTACGATCGCGATGCACGAACGGAAACCGATCGTCACGACGGAAGAAAGACGATGGCGTGGAGCGACGTGCGATCGGCCTGTTCGTCACCGTCACCGCGGATGGACTGCTTACCGCGCTAGATACGGGCCCAAAGCAAGTCAACAGAGGGGGAACGGACTTAGGCGACTCGAACGACGACGAGTGTAAATGCAAGCTGCTTGTTGACATGTATACGACTACGAGCGAATCAACGAAGCTCGCAGATGCTTTTAGGAAACGTTTGTCACGCGTTTTGTGGTAATTGTCCAACGACAATTTCGTTTCTCGTTCGAACAAGTACGCACAGTGGCTGGCCAAAGTATATATATATATATATATATATATATATATATATATATATATATATTATTCTTTTTATTTAATTTCAGCTTCGCAGTTCGCAGGAAATGGACTTGGTTTTACGATATTTTCTCAAACTGACGCGCGGTCGTATCTTTCTCACATTTGGCTTTGTAAACGCAGAGTTCGTAAAACCGAAGCCTGTTCTTGGCTCGCGAAAGTATTCCAACGTTTGTAGCAAGATTTTATAAACGTTAATTCGCGGTAATTCAAAATATTTGTTCGCGTCGACTGTCAAAATTGTACTTACACATACGCAACCTCTACTACTATGCTATTTATATAGAATCACGTTGCTAGATCGTCAGACGAATGACAAAGTTGCTTAAAACCAACGCCTATTGCTCGCTCGCGAAAGTATCCGTGCACAACGTTTTGCAAAGCTAACGCGCGCGTCAACAGGTACACGATTACGATGACTCAAGCTATCTGTCGAGGCGCGTCACCATCGAAATCATCGTCGTTCAGGGGCGACTGTCGCTTATACGACGTTGGTTTTCTCACCGCGGCGATGATTCACATTTTGAGGATCAGCGATATTCTTTACGGTGGTTGTCGATCGACGTAGACGACGAGTTTCCATGAAACCCGCATCCGGGTACCAGGAACCAACGAGATTACGTTAATTTGTGAGCGACGCGAGCGTAAGATAAATCAAATGTACGAACGTCCATTGGCGTTGATTAAGATTTTCACGTGCGCGTCTCTGCGTATCGATTCTTCGAATTTGTTAGAGTTTATGGCGTATGCACGATATCGTGTACGGAGTAAAGTTAAAGCGATTTAGGTCGACGTTTTTATAGAAAGGGGGCCGAACAACGAGCGGTCCCTTGATAATAAATCGTCAAACGCTTGGTTTTTATTAGAGCCGGGGGTGTAACCGTAAGCTTAATCTGGGGCAATATGAAACGCTGCCGGTGAGTGGCAAACCGTCGACGCTTTAGCGACGATAGCGCGTCAAACGATCTCATCGATTCGAATCATAGTTTTCCGCGGATCTCGCGTTCCAAGAAATTTCGCCGTTTAACGCGAAAGCGCCGCTTTCTAATTTCTGGAACGATTCGTTGTCTCTTCGCGCGTGTGCCATGACTCACGAAAATATTTGATTACTTATGAAATCACGGATGAAATTTTCTTCTTCGCGAACGCGTTGAACGAACAAACCATCGCGCGACTATATCGATGTAAAAACGTATTAAAAAGTTTATCGCGAAGCGTACGATATCAGTCGTGTCCGCGACTCTCTTTTACCCGAGAACAACGTTTAATATAGTCGATAACGATCGTTTATGGCAGCCTTTAAATCTAGATTAATTCTAAACTACAAACGTCGAGTAGATAAGCTAGAAGCTTTTCCATTCATTTTATTTATACAAAATATATCAAGGTTATTGATCGTTTTGACAAATATATACAAATGGTCACTGCGAGTTATCTCGTACACTTATTCGTACGTCTATCGAGCAGCCACATAATTAAATAACTGGAACCTAAATAGCGATCTTCCTCGTCCGCCGAATATCACGATAACTTAAACTCCTTAAGTTAAACAACGTTTCATCCATTTTTACGTATAGTTCCCTAGACTCTCGTACACGGATTCACTGATAATCTATCAGTCACAGTTTGTCGTACGAATTCTTCTCAACGCGTTCCATTTTCCTCTAAAACAGGAACGTTAGCCGGAAGCCTGACCAAAAATCTGCCGTTGTTGCGAATTGTATAGAGGAAAATCGCGTGAAAATTTAACGACTCTCCATTTCTAAGATAACAAACAGACGTAGAAAGGAAAGAATCGATTGGAAAATCGTACGAAACGGCGGCTGTGCGCGACCATCGACGGAAGATCTTGAAGAATCAGCGTAACGCGATAAAACGTAATGGCGAAGACCTAAGCGCGAAGCATCGGTTTAGAGACGATTTAAATCATCCCCTCGTGAAATCGTGTGGACGAAAAGCTTCCGTTTTAATTAATTACATTTACCCGGTGTACGATGGAGCGAGCGAGCGGGTAAATGGCGTTTCCTTCTTGCGAAGGAGGAGGCAGACGAAAGAAAAAAAGAGGAGAACGGTGATTCCACTTCCGATTTATCAGGGGCGCGGTAGATGCTCTTCCGTTGTGCACGCTCGTACCCAGCTGCTTTCTCCCCCTTTGTACGGCTCGATCGTACGGCAGCCTGCCTGGTTAGCAAATGTAATTATTTTTAAAAAGGATGTAGGGACCGTGGTGTTTTCATGCGGACGGAACGCGTGCTTCGAACGAAAGCGTAGGTGCTTTAAGAGTAAGCATCGAGGATGAGTCGATGCGCCACGTTTCTATAAATCATTCGGAAAGCGTAATCGCGGTGTACACCTACATCCAGTAGCTTTCTTACGGACAACGATCGCGTGATTTGTAATGTCGCGCGCACCGGAAGTCATCGTGCGATACGACGGCATTTACGTGGAATTTTAAAACGCTGCGAGACATCTTCGTCGCTGTCGGTTTTGTAGAAAGTTCGCGTTTCCGACGTTTGCCTGGAACGGTGAATTTTTAACGTATTTCGATTGTCTTTCTCCTTTGCTTCTCTTCTTCCTATTCTTTTTATTTTTTTTTTTTTTTTTTTTTTTAGGAAATTTGCGCGGAAGAAGAAACACAGGAAACGTAGAGGCGTAACACGGTGCTTGATATTGCGTAATGTCGTGTCTCGTGGTATACAAACGTCGAAAGGTTTTTCGGAAGTCTGAGATTCTCGCAGAAGTCTAGGGACCGCGTACGATACGTAAAAATGGATGAAACGTTGTTTAACTTAAGGAGTTTAAGTTATCGTGATATTGGGTGGACGAGGAAGATCGCTATTTAGGTTCCAGTTATTTAATTATGCGCGTAAAAATATAAAACCGCGCGCACGATCTAAAAATAACGTTTCGCATGAAAGTGAAAGAGACTTTTGCTCGAATCGACGGATTACTTTGCAGCAGCGTGATTGCTGTTGCCGAGGCTCGTCGTGTATTCTATTAAGCATCCACGCCTCCACAACGTGGCACGTTAAACGTCGTTCGTTAAACCACGACTTCACTGATTTCACCGTTCACGTCTTACCGCCCTCGGATTTGTTAACAGGTCCAGATTGAAAGAGATCGTCGTAATTCGCGAAGAAACCTCCTTAATTTCCCATTGTACCGATCGAAGGTCTATCGTTCTCCTTGCAAAAGTAAACGAGTCTTCTAAAAATAAATATAAAATTAGAAAATGAGCGATTGAACAAAAAAAAAAAAAAAAAAAGAAAGAAGATCTCTGTGATTTCTGGAAACGTAGATGAATTACGACAAACAAATACATCGACCATAAGCGTAGGTAGAACAAATATACGTATTATCGAGATACTAGGAAAAATAAGCTTAACGATTAATTATCATTTATTAAAATTAGCGATAATTAAAAGCGTAATGATCTTATTCTTATTAATCGATGCCTAAAAGTTAACGTTTTATATTGACGTTTCTAATTGTAACACGTTTCGTTTATAATACGATTTTTTGATCGGCTAAATATGTATAAACGGCGGTGTATGTAGGTCACTATAGCACGTAGATTCGCGTGATTCTCTCAAGAAACTTAATAAAATAGATTTTCGTCCGGTGGAATAAATATTCTCTTGTTCGTGAAGGACACTAACCCCACGCCTGCGCTCTATTAGGATCCAGAAAACTCATCCGTACAAGCGAATTCGGTGGTCCAGTTAGCCGATCGGTTAGTCGCTCCGCGAATTCCGCGAGACCAGTTCCGATCGAGATTTCTATTTTTGTGATATCTTCGCTGTCTCGGTCTCTCGTTACAACCGAAAGCCTACGTTTATTTCGATCGTCGAAAAATCGGCCCACGCATTCGCCTTCTTAAAAATTGAGAGGTCGTCCAGTCGTCGACAGTTTACGACCGAACAGAGATGTAACTACGAGTCCTTTGTAACTTTTAACGAGAACCGTGCGAGTACTACGAAAGATAAATAAGAAGAGAATCGTGGCAATTTCTATTTCCGCGATATTTTCATCGCGCAACAGCCGAAGAACTTTTATCGTGAAAAATCGAATCCTTCGATCCGCTGCAAATCCGTTCAATTCTAGTGCGTTTTTTTCGAAATAAAACGTTTTATACACAGCGTTGCTCGTTTCTTTCTTCCGCGAGTGTGGCGAATGTCTTTGGCGTGAAATTTTGCGCGGAAGATCATCTCGAGAATTCCCTCGGAACTTTGTCCCCTTTGCCGAAAAACGAAGATCCAAGATGTGCAACAGGTTCAAATACTCGCGTCGTGCTTCTCTGGATTTCCCTGCGAAAGGCGACGAACGTGTTGCTAAACGCGATCGCAGCCCGCGTCTTGTACTTCGCGAGGGCGTGAAATTTCATTCATAGTTGGTTGTGCGTGCACGGTTCATGGAAATTGGATAGTTTGAACGCGTAAGATGAGAATAGAAGGCGGAAGAGGCAGATCGAAGAGGAAATTTACCGGCAAAGCTGAAAGAAGCGGTTCGACCGAACCGATCGAAATCCGCACGTGCTTCTGTTCTTCCGGAGTCGCATAAATGATTCGCATCAATGAACTCAGAACCGTCGGCGTCTACTTCTTACGAAGGTAAGCGCTTCTTCCATTGATCGTAGGTAAGAACCGTGGACGATAACAGTACACGAAACAGCTGACAAAACGTGAATTCGCTTCTACCATCTCGTGACGCTACGCTGGAGAAGAAGATTGTTCGTTCGTATTCGAAACGCGTAACTCGTCGATGCACGGATTATCGTCAGCCGTCGATTTTTAGCCAGTTTACCAGCTTTTCGTCTCCGTGGTTTATCTTTCCGTCCTCTATCGATGCAAATATATAATTATAAACTTCCATTCCCAATCTTTCTGCCGAAACATCGAGACGATGCCTGTTTGTTTCTTAAAATTCCGATTATCGTTGCGTTCAAGTAAAAATAAATGTCGACTTAGGCTGGCTAGGAAGTAGACGTAAACGTAGAGAAGAAAGGCAGAGGAAAAGGAAGCTCGTTACTTCAGTTTATGTTAATTAAAAATAAATACTAGTTGTAACGTGATGTAAATTAGAAATAAGATTTGCACGTAGAACCACAAACGCGCACAGTATGAGCAGAGAAGATAAAATGAAAGGAATATACGTCGAGATTGCCTGTGCTAATAATCGTCGAACATTCGAACGATCGATCGTTTTTAACATCTCGACGGAGATTGTAACTTAGAAATTAGAGATTGGAAGAGATTTGCCGAACACAGCGCGGTACGTTTTTAATAGGAACGCGATACGCGCTTGTCCGGAGTCGATAAATCGAAATACAAGCGCGTATTGGCGCATCCGTGTGCAATAGTCGAAGTACATCGAGATAACGACGATCGACCGAGAGAAACGCAGGAGACCGAACTAACGCGGAATTTCGCGTTTCTGTTTCGCGAACTGAGAGGAGAAACGCGATTCGACGAAGCGATTCGAGAGAGAAAGTAGGATTTTCGCTGGATGAAATATATTTGCCTGGTACGAGTTTTGTAAAATACATTTATTCGCTGGTACTTGGCGATCCCTTGAGAAGCGCAAATTCGCCGGAAGATCGAGGCGAAGTTTGCCGTGCGGTTGAAAGAGCGTATCGTCACGAGCGGCGAAAATAGATTTCTCTCTCTTCCTCTTCGGCGCCTGAACGCGAGGAAAAAAGACGTACCTTCGTTGCATTTTCTCAACGTGTAGGAAAGAAAACGAGTGAAACGGTGGTTGAACGGGGAGAAAGTAAATAAATGGTGAGTATAGGCGGCGGAGGAGCGAGCAGAGAGAAAAGGGAGGAAGATCGAAGCGAAACAAGCTTATTTACATAAAGAGCGTTGTTAATTTCGTTTAAGAGCGTACGAGTGTTTTCCACGGAACGGAGACAGCGACACGTAGCGATCGTAGCTACTTGGAACGTTTAAAAAACGCTACGTTTTTAAAAAGCATCTTACGATTACCGGTTTAAGAATTTACTCGATCGTATGTTTAACTGGCAGCTTAGTAATTTACGTTTGAAACTCCCGTGCGTTTAACTACCGCTTTACTACCTTAATAATTTATACAATTGTTTGTTTAACTAATCGCGATACATTGGAAACGATTTAACATTATCCAGTCTTGGACGATATTTTTTGATAGAGCACGCGTTCGTGCGTGTCTCGCGTAACTGGGCCAAATTATAGCATCAAAGCGGTGGAACACGTGCAGCGAGAGAGGAACCCACGTATCACGTGATCCGTGTTTCCGATCCTCCGACTGCTCGTGTTTCTAAGATCCTATTTATCAAGACGTTGAATACTTTGTTTTTTAACGTAGCCTCGTAGATTTCGAAAGCGACGATAAATTAGAAAGCAATAGCCGAAAAGTAAGAAAACGCGACACGTGATACTCGCGTACGAAAAAGTGTACGGTTGAACGTACTTCGAACACAAATCTGTATATCGCTGCTTAATATAGACGTGTGTCAATTTATTAGATATGCGAATTAAGTGGGAGTGTCGCGAACAAATAGGCACGTTTCATACGCAAATAGCGTATGTGCCGTATAGGATTCCATGTCGCGTACATACGAGCGTATCAGTGTTTCCCAACGTGGGACGCGTGTGCGCCTAACAGCGCGCAATTTTGGTTGTTTCGCGCGCAACTGCGAGACGATATCGTTTTCGTCGTCGATACGCGTGAAGTCGTGTTTTTTATTCTAACAGACGTTTATTTTCACGTGACGCTTTTACGCGTTGTTAGCTCGTCGACTGTCCGAAAATTGCGTTGCTATCGATTTAAACGAAACTCGACGTCAAAACGAAATGCAACTTGAAATTCGAATCAAAAATTTGATTAAATCGCCTTGCTACGATCGTATCGGATCTTTTATATTTGTATTCTGTTATTGAAGTTTCTTTTTTTTTTTTTTTTTTTTTCATTTGAATTATACTTTCTTTTTTTAGGGCTGTTTATGTTATAATTTTAGAACTTGAATGGCTCTATCAACGAACGATTGAAAAATAGTTGGGAGTCTCTGACGTATATGTACATATCTGTTTGATCGTATTTGATCTCGTTTTCATTTGAATTATACTTTCTTTTTTTTAGGTCCGTTTATATTATAATTTTAGAACTTGATTGGCTCTATCAATGAACAGTTGCAAAAATAGTTGAGAATCTCTGACGTGTATGTACATAGCTGTGTATTTGATCTCGTTTTCATTTGAATTATATTTTCTTTTTTTAGGTCTGTTTATATTATAATTTTAGAACTTCACTGTCTCTATCAATGAACAGTTGTAAAAATAGTTGGGAATCTCTGACGTATATGTACATACCTGTTTGATCGTATTTGATCTCGTTTTCATTTGAATTATACTTTTTTTTTTTTTAGGTCTGTTTATATTATAATTTTGGAACTTGACTAGCTCTATTAACGAACAATTGCAAAAATAATTGGGAATCCCTGACGTATATGTACATATCTGTGTATTTGATTTAGTTCTCATTTGAATTATACTTTTTCCGTTTATATTATAATTTTAGAAATTGATTAGCTCTATCGACGAATAATTGCAAAATATTTTGGAATCTCTGACGTATATGTACATACCTGTGTATTTGATCTCGTTTTCATTAGAATTATACTTTTTTCTGTTTATATTATAATTTTAGAATTTGATTGGCCCTGTCAATGAACAATTGCAAAATATTTTAAAATTTCTGACATATATGTGCATACCTATATATTTGATCTAGTTTTCATTTGAATTATCCTTTTTTCTGTTTATATTATAATTTTAGAAATTGATTGGCCCTGTCAATGAACAATTGCAAAATAGTTTAAAATTTCTGACGTATATGTGCATACCTATATATTTGATTTAGTTTTCATTTGAATTATACTTTTTTTCGTTTATATTATAATTTTAGAATTTGATTGGCTCTATCAATGAACAATTGCAAAATAGTTTAAAATTTCTGACGTATATGTGCATACCTATATATTTGATCTAGTTTTCATTTGAATTATCCTTTTTCCTGTTTATATTATAATTTTAGAAATTAATTGGCCCTGTCAATGAACAATTGCAAAATAGTTTAAAATTTCTGACGTATATGTGCATACCTATATATTTGATCTAGTTTTCATTTGAATTATCCTTTTTTCTGTTTATATTATAATTTTAGAAATTAATTGGCCCTGTCAATGAACAATTGCAAAATAGTTTGGAACCTCTGAGGTATATGTACATACCCGTGTATTTGATCTCGTTTTCATTCGTATTATACTTTTTCTGCTTATATTATAATTTTAAAACTTGATTGGCTCTATCGACGAATAATTGCAAAGTAGTTGGGAAACTCTGACGTGTATGTACATACCTGTGCATTTAATCTCGTCAGCACCGTGGGTGTGGCTTTCGCTAATTGCTATCGCTCATCAATTACTATGAGATACATACGTACTGGGTGAACTGTTTAAATATAAATATAAATCGGATACGAATTGATAGCTAGATCGACAATTCTGAAACCCACAGATGCTCAAACTGACGGTTATTCTCTTCGACGCATAAACCTGATGCTTCCAATACCAAATCCTCGTACGAGATTTTCTTCTGTATCCTCCGATGTTGGTTTTTCTCGATAAACCAACTCTTTCAATTCGTGTCACGGATAAAATGCCAAGACAGCGACGTTGGCGAAACGAACCGATCGCTTGGCATTTCTTTATTTCCTATACTTTGTATCCTGCCTAACACTGTTTTCCCGTGTCTCGTGTAATACGCTTTTACGTTCACGTGGTAGCGTCACAGATCATCCTGCTGATTCTACGTCTCAGATCCTTGTCGATGCCACGTACTAATTTTTCATTAATCGCTCGTTTGCCATAAACTTGTCTCCGTCCAATTTGTCTCGTCACCATTTCCACCACAATTATACAGTCGCTATCGTATAGTCATCGCCTCTCGTTACGATACCCACGAAATTTCAACAATTTTTTAGATAAAACATAATACGATATATTTGTAAAAAAAAAATAAAAAAAAATAGGAATTCGTAAGCGATAAGAGTTGGAATACTCGAACGAGCCACGCTTACGTATTTCTAATGCAACGCATATTATAACGATCGTTGGGGTACAACTCAATTTTCCATTTCGCAACTACATCCGTAACATCGTTTTTCTAACTCGTTAAAAAAGGCTTGTTTTTGCCGGTCGTCGCCAACAGGCGACCAGTTTTTACGCTCCTGTACAAAACGACACCTGTCTACCATGCTGTCCGCAGATGGAGTACTGGATGGCGAGCAACGAGACCGGTCACAATGGCACAGAGGAGACAATTCAGGAGGTCCTCAGGGATCCAGGATCGGCGGTCCTCTTCGTCGGATATCCGCCATGGCTTTTGCACTTCGCCGCTGGATGTTGCATACTCTTCATGGTCATCGGCATCCCGGGAAATCTATTCACCATCGTTGCTCTTTTCCGCACCAAAAAGGTCAGCGCTCCAGCGATACGTCTTTTCCGCGTCTTAGTCCTCTTTCGTTCAAATTTTCTATATCTATCGCTATATCTCTTTTATTTATTTCTTCTCTCCTTTTTCATTATCTAACATGCGCCAAAACACCCGAGATCTGTGCATTTCATAGCGCTCGAGTAACACGCGTTTCTGTCCTCGATGAACACGTTCTGTCTATTCTTTCTTCTCTTCTTTCGTTTTTCTTTATTTCTTCGGATACGCTGAAACATTCGAAGCTTCCGATCAACGCACATTTTTTCGATTATCGTGATTTTTAGATTATCATCAGCGACAACACCTCTTCAAAGAAGAATTTTATCTCTGTGCTGTACTTTGTCCGCGAACACGTCATTCGTAGTATTCAGCGAAATCGGAAATTTCCTGCGTTACGATCCAACGAAACGTTAGCAAAAGCGGCGACACGTTTCTAAGAGATTTGCAAACGAGCTTGCGCGTAAGTCGAGCAAACGTGGATACAACGAGGCGAAAAAATGTCATACGACGAATCTGTCACGCGGAATGAAATATACTCGGCGGCGTTGCGGTTACTTGAATTTCTAGTTACTCGTAGCGTGCTAAGTGGTATTCGCTTGTACACCGACTAGGTCAATAAGTGGTTCACCTCGAATCTCATTTCAAGACAATAGGAAAAAGTAAAAGTGACGTAAGCAATGGTTAAAAGCTGGCGTAAGTAAATTAGCATACGCGAGTGAAGCGAATCTTGGAACAAATCACGATGAAATTGTAATTATGAGAAAATATTCACCGACCATTTGTTCTTTTTATTCGCCTGTGTATTTCGCGCTTCGTCGCGCTAATAAACAGCTTAATCAGTGGCAAATAAAAATGAAGGTTTCGTCGATTCGAAAGGTTTCCCATTAAAGTTACGTTATAATTCGTGAAAAATCCAGGAATTTACGTTCTTTTCTTTTAAGTTTCGCGATCCGCTCGAAGTTTGCCAATCGTAAGAAAACTCGATGCGTCTCGCGAAACGCAACCAACGTTTATGCAACGGGATGTTTTTGGCAACACCGAGACTCGTCGAATTTACGGGCATTCGCTGGATTTACGTGTAATTTACAAACGCGCCAACATTTATCTGTTAAGAAAGTATATTTACCAAGTTGACGCGATCACCAAGATAACACGTTTCCACGCGACGATAACTTGCCACTGCGTCGCTATAAACGTTGCTCTTTCTTCCGGTTCGTTCGACTTGCAGCGTGTCGTGCAAAAATCTCGAAACAATCCACGTTTCTAATTTACATTTTCTAATCTACATTTTAATCTATTTTCTGGAAATATTATTAGCGGAATATTGCAGAATTATCGGTTTACCTAAGACCAACGAAGAACGGCACACAGGCGAAAGAAAGAAGAACCAGTTTCCGCAATGTCAAACGAACGGAACGATAGAAAAATAAGAACCGAATTTGTCACAGAATTATTTAATCAAATGGAAGAATGTTACGCGATTGTTCCAAATCAGACGATGTTTTCTGTAAGAATTATTTCATCGTCGAATTAAACGATCGATACATCGAGAATTTCGTAAATCTCTATTGGCTTGACAACTAAGTTTTTTTTTTTTTAATTTTATTTTGGTTTTTACAATTTGTCCTGAAGGACATTTGGTAAAGTGTTATATCTCATTGGTAAATGAAAAAAATAAAATAAAATAAATATAGCATGTGGGTGGCTACCCCCAGCGGGTATCCATAACTAAGTGACTGCGGATTTTGTTATTAGGTGATATTGACAAAATCCGCGATCGCTTAGTTTCCAATCCAAATCGTTCATTTTTATTCTGCTGTTTGTTACCTTCGTCGAATCGTGACAACAAGACATTCTCGTATCGCAGAGGACTTTCACGTAATACACACGCAGAGGACGATTTTCGAATTGACGATGCACACGCGGTTTGTGACTTTCGGTGTATTATGAAACTTTCGCCTTGATTCTGTACCAAGAAAAACCATTATCCGTGATTCAGACTATCGCGAGTAAAACAAAGCAGCGGATGAGTCGATGGAATTATCGATTTGACATTGTAAATTATTATTATTACCAGTCGCTGTAAATATATTTTTAATAATAAGTTTATATGTTTATGTTATACGATAATTTAAAATAATCGCGTGTGTACCTACTTAAGATTTGCAATATGTAACTACGATTATGCACAACTGTGTGTATGTACAGTCGCGTTATTTTTTACGGTTGAATTTACGTTTGGTACGTAATTAAATTTACATTTAATTTAATTACCATTGTTCGCAGTTAAGAAACGCCACCGCGATTTTCATAATGAACCTCTCACTTTCGGATTTGATGTTCTGTTGCTTCAACCTTCCTCTTGCTACGTCAACCTTCTGGCATAGTTCCTGGCAACACGGTCCACTTCTATGTCAACTGTTTCCTTTGTTAAGATACGGTTTGGTAGCAGTAAGCCTGTTCTCCATACTAGCGATCACGATCAATCGTTACGTTATGATAGGCCATCCTAGATTTTATCCTAGGTAAGTAAATCATATATTTTTGAGATGTTTTTCCTCGCCAGTTACGTATCGCTACCTTTTCCAAAAGCGTTTTGAAAAAGGAGTACGCGTGATTGTAATAACATAGAATTAACACTAGTACTATCACACCAGTCAAATTGATCGGTTATACAATTTTATTTTAAAATTCCCACTTGATGGGATGAAAATGAGTTACAGTAGACTAAACACGCGCGTTTCATCCTAATCGACTGTGTGTACGTATCGGTACACGTATATTCGTCTATACAAATACATTCGTGGGATCGTCAATTATTCTTTCGCGTTTGAATTATTTGCAAAGTCGAATTATTGTCCAGTTCAGCAGCACGCAGATAATTTTTTTTCGCCATGGACGATGCTTCTGCAAATATTTGCGAATATTCTGAAGCCCCTTCTCTTACTTGCTTTCAGGATATACACATCGAAATACATAACACCGATGATTTTAAGTACGTGGATGATCGCATTCGGTGCCCTGGTCGTTACGTGGTTTGGAAACTGGGGTCGCTTTGGACTGGACGTCGCCATTGGTTCTTGTTCGATCCTGCCAGACGTAAATGGTCGAAGTCCAAAGGAGTTCCTCTTTGTTGTTGCCTTCTTGATTCCTTGTATCGCGATCGTCGTTTGCTACGCGAGGATCTTCTACATCGTTCGGAAAACCGCTTGCAAAAGTAGAAATCGGAACGTAAATGCTAGCACGGACGCTATTGAAAACAGCCACGAGGTAAGCGTAGGTCAACGTCGTAGGTCCTCGTCGGTTGAAACCTGTAAATCGTCTTCTCCTTCGGCGCCTACGTTTCTTCGTAAACCATCGACTTCCGAAAATTATTCTTCGCTTTGTTCGGTTACAGAGACGATCCATATCACCGAGGATCCAAGAGGAAGAACTGTCGGTGGTGGGTTCGAGCTGCGCGGCGAGCGTGCTTTGCGCCAACTTCTCCTCCAAATGCACCGTAACTTCGCCAAACCGGCTCAACTGCTCCAGTACGCCTTCGAGATCGGCGATCGAAGAATCCTTGTCCGAGCAACTTTCGTGGGAACAGAATTCGGCCGGGTCCGAGGAAGAGGACGACGACGACGAGGACGACGACGAGGAAGGCGAGAACGAAGAGGAGAGGACGCAGCAAAGGAGGAGACAGAAACAAAAATGGAAGAGGAAGCAGAAAGCGACGAGCCAAAAACTCGTCGACGACTGTGATAGAGCGAAGTCTAGCTTCGAAATAAAGATAGACGATATACCGTACGTGGACGATCTGGACGCGGCTGAGACTGTTCTCGCGAATGACCGAATTAAGATCAAAGAATCCGCCGAGAAAGCTTCCGCGAACGCTCGAAATAAATTGCAGAGAATGGCTAGCAGAGCTTCGTTCGTCATCGAGTCGGCTCTTTGGGTACAGAGATTCAACTCTAAAGCGTCTATGGACGGCGACCGGTTGGACAGCTCCAGATCGAACACACCGGATCGATCGGCTAATAGCAGGAGGAGACCGACGATCATTCGCAGAGAGTCGAGATTTAGAAGCGTTCGAAAATTTCGCAATTCCGATGGCCCACCGAGGATGAGTAACAAAGACAAGAAACTGCTGAAGATGATTCTAGTGATATTTTCGTCGTTTCTCGTTTGCTACTTGCCGATCACGGTTACTAAGACTTTCAAGGATGCGATCGATTGGAGAGGCTTGAATATCGCTAGTTACATTTTGATCTACTTGACTACGTGTATCAATCCTGTGGTTTACGTGGTGATGAGCTCCGAGTATAGAAGCGCGTACAAAAATCTGTTGCTCTGTAGAAACGATTCCGGGGTGAAAAGCGGAACCAGGAGGTCACCAGGATGAAGAAGAGGGTTCGCCAGTTTGCTCGTGGGCGTGTACAAGCTGGATTTTATAGCTCGCTTCAGCGATGAACTTGCATCGTGGATTGGCCGCGGATGTTTCTGCATTTGAATTAAGTGAAATACGAAGATATAGAGATAAACGTGCGCAGAAATATAGGGAGCAAAATGTGCTTTAACGATGCGCTATTTGCTGTTTAGCTACTTGTAATTATGACATTTTTATAGTATGCACGTACGAGCAGCTAATGGATTATGTTGGCCAATTAACGTTAATTTATAACGCGACGTGCAGGAAATTTCTTTCGGTTAAATTTATAATCGTCGTTTTCGCTGTTATTGCTAAGATTTTAAAAAAAGAGCGAATTAAGAGGAGTTTATGTGACTTCGAGAAACGTGTTCGATGATAAAAAGAATATTCCCCTGAAATCGTATTGTTGATCGCTTCGTAGTTATCGATACTTCTTGCACGAAGATACGTCTTTTTATAGCTTAATTACGATTCGATCTGGCAATTAGAATTTCATGGTTCGAATCGATGTCGAAGAAAAAGGTGAATTTCATTCGTGAAAAAATGGTAAATCGATTCATGTCCATTTGCCATAAAAATATACGCATCGCGTAAATATCCGCGCTCTCACTATGGAAATGTAAACTGAAATAGACGAATGTTTACGCGTTGTACAATTTAGTACGCTTGTTACAAACGTTGCGTAAATATCGATCATGTCGATCGAAGATTAAAGCAGCGTTTCACTCATCGAGACATTTTTCAAACAAGATGAAAAACTGTCTCCTTTACCGAGCGACTATTTTTACTAAAAAGATATTAAGAAAATTGTTTGTAATTGTAGTGGAATTTCACTAGCGGAAAATGTATGTCAATCGATCGGTAGAATTAATGAGACGATAACAAATCATCGATGAGATTTCAATCTTTAAGCGTATTAGAATTAGATATTATGCTCAATAACTATGTTTTATAAGACAATACACGATGACTTGGTGTCGTTTCCTCGTATTATAATTTAAACTTCACAATTCTATAATCTACAAAGTGTGGCAAGTACCAGAACGTTTGTTGCGACGATAATCATATTTATTTCTGAATCGTCAATTTTATTTTTTATAGTGAAACGAATATCGTTACCAAAAGCAAAAGCGTATTTGTCGAAGGCGTGACGAATTAGTTCCGAAGATTTCGATGGAATCTTTCGGATCGTTTACCGAACGATATTTAATGAATAACAAATATCCGAAGATATCACGTTAGAAAATACTATTTATTTATTCTTACGGTTCGATCTATGCTTCGATTACATTTCAAAGTAACGTAACATTCAGAACTAAGCGAGAAGTTCAAAGGAAACACGGTACAAGTGCCGAGATCTTCGATTTGAGAAAATCGTGAATAAAATTAATCTCCAACCGAGAAGATCTCTGTGTGTCTCTAAACATCGAAACGCAAAGATTTGAGGATTATTTACGCTATATCCTGCCTGCCGTTTGCAGAAAATGATAAGCCGATGATAAGAGAAACGCACAAGTTTAACAACGATACATTTGTATATCACGTTCAATATCGCAATGTATCGAAATTTCGTTCGTGTTATAGACTGCGAGAGATCGTTAAAATAATCTTTAAGAATTAACACATTAAGAGCTTAGGAAATTGAATTAAATGTAATCACGAATACGGTGAAACACCGCAGGAAAGTTATTGCTAAAAGAAAATTGACTTCTAGTTTAACGATTTAATAATTATTAATTTTTATAAAAAAAAAAGGAAATGAACGTGCTGATCTATTCGCATAAATTACACGTTTAAAGCGTTTGCGACTTGTACATACACAATATACAGGACTGCTATAGAAAGTCATACAAGTAGACTATAATATTGTCCACTAGAAATGTTTTTAATATTTATGTGCAATGTAGAAAAATATATAAGAGTGATACGTTACATTAAATGTATGTTATATCGTATATTAATTGTAATACTATCAGAATATAAGTAAGTACATGATACGTATAAGAATTTTTATAAAGAATCGTTTGTTGTTGGCTGCAATTTCGTCAGAATTTTTTACCTCGTAAAAATACACGAAAAAAAGTACGTACGTAGGTAGTCGGAGAAACGTGTTTTAACAGAAACTTACGTTAAGCTTTTCGAATTAAACGTAATTGAATAAAATAGCTATATTTACGCTCGTTCTAAAGACATTAACGTATAAGAGCTGAGACTAAAAATCGAGTCTCTTACGTTCGATCGAAATATATAACATTTCCAGTCGACAATGGTTACCGTTTGTCTCTATACGATGTAACAAAGTCATTTGTAAATCTATTTATCTCGTGATCTATAACTTAATCTAATACTCTGTGCAACAGATTGAGCAATTTTGAAGTACGCGTTGTAAATTGCGACTGGACAAATGCGTTTCGTTGGTTTCGCCTTATTCGATCACAACTGCACTTATCAGAATTAGTGGCAAAATGTAACTATCAACGCACTCGTACGGAATTGTCTGGCAATACTTTAACATTATTGTACGCTGTCGTCACAAGATTTATAACTAAGAGAGGGAAAAGAATGATATTAAATATATATCATACGTAAAGACAAAACGTCCTCGATTAATACACGATCTACAGCTTCTGTACACTTCCTGAGTTTCATTACAGTTATGTTAATATTATTAGCGAATTTGTACAAGTGACGAGTGACGAGTATCGACGCTTTCTCTTTCCCTATGATCCGTCGTCTATGTAAAACGGACAAGGCTTCGTTAAACGATATATTTTTGTACGAAGAGAATCAACTCGTTTCGAAACCGACCTCTCGATCTTGATATTAAAACGTTATCGCACGATGGAAATTTCGTCTAATTAACGCGAACGTTGATTTTTCATTTATTCGACAAATTCTCTTTCGACTATACAAAGATCGTAGAGCTTGGAGATACGACTGACTAATAACTTAATTCGAGTCGAGATTAGGTGGCACCACCGCGCTTTGTATCGTACTGATGGTCATCTGATTAGGCCATTTCTTCTCATCCTCGTTTTTCCCATTTGCCGCGGACTGCGGAGTTACCTTCGTCACGTCCAACGACCCTTTGTCTTTGTTCTTGAAGAACATCGCGGCAGCTGCTCCGCTCACGCAAGTGCCGCTTATTATCGTCAGCCACTTCATGAACCTATTTCACACGAACACGTTAAATTATTAAACTCGTTACGTCGAAACACGATTAGAACATCATTGGAACAATCCCACGCTTTCTTTTTTAATCGTCGATGATCCTGCGTCGTATCGTTAATATCGTTTGCATGCTGATTACCGGCATACTCTCTGCAATTTCCAGTTAAATCTCAACACTTTGCGGACTGCAGACGCGAATTCGCGTCTTACGTACTACGAAGATGTCAACTACTGTTAAATAAAACAGTAAGAAAAAAGAAAACGTTGTGAATGTGTTTTTACGTTACACGCTTGGATAGTACGAAAACTGTTTTTAAGGAATTTAACGAAACGATAAATTTTGCTCAGTCACCTCTGCATCGGGCAAATTGTTTTCAAGCGTATCACGCTGAGAAACGTTACCAGAAGTATCTTTAAACGTGCTCGTTGATTTTTAATAAAATATTACACTCGTTGAACGCAGCTCTGGAAGAGTTCCGATTAATTTATATAACTCGTACTAAATCGTATTACGAATTATAAACAGTTTGTCACTTACTTTGCGCTTTCCTAAAACTCTCGTGAGAAGTTACTCACCCGATTATGCTTATCATCTTGAACACCATCTTCAGCTTCGCCAGAAACTCACCGCCGAGCTCTATTCCCTCCTCGACCCAGAAGAATGGAAATAAGCACTCTGGGAAGTTCTTCATTAACTTGAATTTTTCAACCTTTTGAAGGAACATGTTGAACTGTAGCCTCTTGTGTGCAATTAAAGGAGTGGCTGTCATTGGTTCGAAGTCCATGCCAATGCCGTGCTTTTCCTGCAAAAGGAAACTGTGTAAGAAACGTAATACGCATTTTCTTTTTCTTTATCTTTACATACAGTCGCTCGCGAAAGTATTCCTACACTTTTGAAAATCCGTTAAGAATATCTGACGCGCGTTGTAGAGAAGATTTTGAAATTTTATTGACACTGTAACGATAGTCGACCTTCGCGATTACATCGGCAAAGTTTCAGTCGAATCTGAAAATGCACACAGAAGCCACAATTTCCAGATATTTCTTGGACAGTTGTCCATATAGCTAGTTAGCTATATAGCTACAAAACTACTTGCAAAAGTATCTTAACAGTCGATTGTCGGCTAGCTCTGGTGTATACCAAATTTAATCGTTTCTGTCTCGACAATGGATGACGCGAAAGACGCAAGTTCGTAGCGCTTTTTACGTGCAACCTGTTCATTCGATAAATAACAAAAGAAGACTCGTTTGAAGATCGTAGAGTAGTACAGTAAATCGTACAGAGAGTATAACGCGACCTCGATGTAATACAATTTTTGTTCGATACATTTTTTCGTAACATTCGTATTTTTCCAGACTTTCGAGCGTTTCGTTCATAAAAAATATAACTTGGGAAAAACGAAGCTGGCACCCTGCTGGGGGTAGCCACCCACATGCTATATTTATTTTTATTTTATTTTTTTTTTTCACCAATAAGATATAACACTTTACCAAATGTCCTTCAGGACAAATTGTAAAAAAAACAAAATAAAAATAAAAAAAAACTATCCTTAAAAAAAAAAATTCGAGCGTTTCGAGTTAAACCGAGCGGCACGATGTACGCGCAGCGATATCGGTAACCAGAGTTGATTAAAATTAATTGAAAGTAAGGATTTTTAAAACGAAAGTACGTCCACGCTGTCGCTCGACGAGGATAACGAGAGTAAGAATTACAAATACGTGCTTCGTTGGGATGAAGTCCATCGACCATTTCCAGATATTTTTCCTCCGACCCAAGCAAATGTGGTAGAGAAGCTATAAGTGGCGCGCCTACACACTTGGTCAAGTCCATAAGGTTCTTCGTTAAACAATTATCTGGCGTGGGGCAGAAACATTTTTCCTGAGGATTTGTGCTCATATCACCCAAATCAGCTTTGTAGTGGTAAGTGTTGATGCCTGTAAAACGAATTTTCCATTTAGTAATGATAATCGAAAGAAGCGTTTCAGTGCTAATCTACGCGAAGATCTTCGAAACCAGGTGTCCACGATTTTACTCTATGTACTCGACTTGCTTCGTCTCACGTGGATTCATCACGTTGTCGATCGCGCTATAATTGTCAAGACACCTTGTATTACACGAGGCACGTGAAATACGCAAGATAAGACGCATAACGATTTTTCTGTTCGGCTCTTGCCCAATTTCTTTACAAATTTTTCATAGGAACGTACTTGCACGAACGTTCGCAGCCTCCTTGCAATTGGACTGCGAGCTTTTACGAATGTTAAGCAACGTGCAAAAGTGCACCGTGGCGTTTGTTGCGATTAGCGTTTATAAGAAATTAGAAGGTTGACGCATAACGATTTTTCTGTTCGGCTCTTGCCCAATTTCTTTACAAATTTTTCATAGGAACGTACTTGCACGAACGTTCGCAGCCTCCTTGCAATTGGACTGCGAGCTTTTACGAATGTTAAGCAACGTGCAAAAGTAGAGCATGGCGTTCGTTACGACTAGCGTTTATAAGAAATTGGAAGGTTGACGCATAACGATTTTTCTGTTCATCTCTTACACATTTTCTTTACAAATTTTTCATAGAAACGTACTTGCACGAACATTCGCAGCCTCCTTGCAATTGGACTGCGAGCTTTTACGAATGTTAAGCAACGTGCAAAAGTGCACCGTGGCGTTTGTTACGATTAGTGTTTATGAGAAATTTGAAGGTTGACGCATACAATGAAATAACCGTACGTTTTTCATCTATGCCTACGTGAAGACATTCAAGTTCTAGTTACACGTTACGATATTTAATACGCGAACCAGCTCTTTCTTTTTTACTTACATTCTACCCTGTTAATTCATAGTCGTAAACATAAAAATTTGAACAAAGATCTACCAGCAGCTACTTTTACTTCTCAAGGAATTCACCTGCGACTTTGGTCTTGTGGTCGAACCGAGCCGACAAACTTCTACAAATGTCCGGTGAGAATGACACGATATCGTCCTGTTCCGTGAGCAACGGCGCGAAGATGGTGGAATCCGTGCCATTGAACTCGTTGCATTGGTCGCCGGTCCAAATGTCCAACTCTGGCTTCCCATTCACCTCGGTCACTTTTCCGACGTCCTTCCAGTACTTTACCCCCCGTAACACTCGTATACGATCGGGAAGGACGGTGCCGTTTTTCTAAAAACAAAAGGTCGATCGCAGTGTTACAGGCTGATGAAACAGTAACAGGATACCAAACATCCTGCAGGCTACAGAAAATAGACACAATGGCGTCCGAAAGCCAGCAGACAACGTTATATCTAAAGTCAGAATTTCTCGGTTTATTTGAGAAACGTGCAAACTAACGCGAAATAATTAAAACGACGCGAGGAGACCACCGGTGATCTGTTAATTTCCTGTGTCTTCTACGTGACGACAGCGATCGAGCCGGTAACGGACGACCGTAACCTCCTCTTGTCGCGAGCAAGTGGAAGTCAAATTCCGCTCGATCGAAGATGAACCGGCGAAAATATAATTTTCCAGAAATGTTCGTGGCCGTGTGCTATCGACGAACTACTCGTACAGAGCGCGTAAAAGAACGCGGCTAAGAGAAGCTGGAAGTAGCAGAACGAGAGCAAAGCGAATTATAATTAACCGTTTGAGTCTCAAGCGATCGCGCTCTTTAGATTTTGTGTGGAAAAATCGCAGTACATTTGAACGCTATGAACGACTCACGGTATTTTGTATTTCATTCTTATTTTCTGAATAATTTTTATTCAACGAAACTTGAAATATATATAAATTAATAGTACGCATATATAATAACATAGATGTAAGACAAGCGCTATGGCGCTGTTCGCGATCTTTCCATCCTGTTTTCTCAAAGACCTCTGAGACTCAAACGGTTAACACTTTACCGACCGCTAGCGATTCGATAGCATACTCACGTCCGACCGGCAGCTCAGGCGCAGATTCTCCTTGGCGCCGGCTCTGTTTCGGTTCAGACTCTCCAATACCATTCTTTTCGTTCATCGCGAACGGTAAGTTTCTCAAATTGGTATAAAACTGTGGGAGCTTACAAAGCAACGCAATTGACGCGACTGAGCAAGGTACCTTAGTACTAAATAAAAAATTACTGCTCAAATAATGAGAAAGATCGTCGGCGACAAAAAGCCGATAAATAGGCTATCGGTCGGTGACCATTGGCGACAAAAAGCTGATTAATATTAGGCTATCGGTCGGTAAAGTGTTAAGAGTAGAGACGAACGCGTACTAATGTGATACACAGGATGAGCCGCAACACTCATACACGTTAGACGTATGTGTACGTACTGGGCCAAAAAGGGAGAACAGGTAGCGTCCAGGCCCATCGGGTAACAAAGCGTCGTCCTTTTCTTTCAAAACGTTACAGATTGCGCTCGAAGCGAAGTCCTTGCCCGTGCAGTCCAGAGGCACACCATCGAACAGTATCTCTCTTGCTTTTGCTCTTATGAATACAGAACTTGGTTTCTTGAAGATATTGTCCACAGCCTTGTCTGCGGATGTGAATTACGAATACTCGTACGATGATGTTTATTCGACGATGAAAGAGCGCTCGTAGAAAACACCGTGTAAGTGGAAAGAAACAAATTTTCCAGGAGGAAAAGAAACCTTACCTTATTTCTGTATTTAGAGGTAGCATCGTAACAGCTATTATTTTATTCTTTGGATAAATCTATCACACCATTCTGAGCCAAGAAACCTATATTGCACTTTCTTACATGGACTAGGGATAAAAACAAAAGAACATCTTGAATCTATCGATTAAATCTATCGATCGTATCTAGAACTATCTTCTAGTTACTATTTATTGTAACTAACGCATCCGCATATGGATGGCGTGCGCGAACTCACGTTGTCATTTTCAACAGTTAATTTAGGAAAGGAAATTGCACTTGGATTCTACACCGCGGTGTTCTCATCGCAACGTAGAGAACGTTCTCCGACGAGTGATGGAAATTTTTCAATTTTGACACTTACAGAGTCTTCTACGACCGCTCTTCGATTCTACGATTGGATGGTGTTTTGTTATTGGGTGGAGAAATAGCGAGCGTTAATTGAACGATGTATGTTAATGTTTATGTATGTTATTGGATGACGTATGTTAACGTTTCTTGTCTAATACGACCATGGCAATCGGCAATTGTACTAGGTCGTCCGAAAATTTCTTTCGTTTTACGAGGAAATGATAGATGCACAACGTTCTTCCTTTTATATCATTTTATCTAATTATGTACGATCCATTTTGTTTCAATAGAACAAGCGATATTTAGTATATTATACTAAATATAATAAACTAGTAAAACGAAAGAAACCTAATACGATACTCGTCACGAGTATTTCGTGGCAAGATATCGAAATATATATCGAGCATATATCGATTAGAAATGCAAAAACATATAACGTTTTTCTCTTAGAAAAATATTCTTCTTCCATCTGGACGTAGCTTTGGCTACAATTTTTCGCGAATGCTTCAATTTTGCAAACCTATGCCGGAGAAGCGTGTGGAAAGATTCGCGCGAAAGACATCTGCGGAAAAGTATACAAGGAAACGAAAAGAATGGAGTACACGAGGCGTTAAGCGAATCGATTGATCCGTTCGTTCAAGGAGAAGGTAAGTAACTTATCGTTAGCCATAAGTAAAACGTTTCTCGCGACCCTCTTTCGCTTTTAAATCATCGCGTCGTTTCATTCTCGTGTATTTCTAGCTAAGGCCAAGCCGACCTTTACTTTTGGATCGAAACGAACGAACGTTCGATTTAATGCACGAGACGGAATTTTAAAGACGCCGCTTCCTTTAAGAAACGGATACCCACGCGTTTTCACGTTTTTTATCCACGCGCTACGTGTGTTAGGCGAAACCTTTTGGACATTTCGCTGACGTCGTAACGATTATATCGCGACGGTAAATTAGAAATATATAAAATACAATTTTTAACAAGTATGCAAATTTCGCACGGGTGATACGAATATTCGAACGAGGGATCGTTCCATTTGTTTGCTTAATTTGTTTGTTATAATAAATAATTCGATGGAACCGTTTTTAACGTGGTATTTGTTTTAGGTTATGGATGATCGTTGTTATTTGCTTACTATGAAAACCGAAAACGATCCGATTCGCCTCGACCTACTCTACGTATGTTGACAATATCGTCGATCATGCGCTGGATCTTCAACGGTTAAGAAAGATACGATCAACACTTACTGAGAATTCCTATCGCAGATGGTTGTTGTTCAAGAGTAAGTTTGACCATGCTGAGAATAAGAACGTGAGGAAAGACCAGCTCCTCCTCGCCGGTCAATGGGCTGCTCAACGACGGATTGAAAAACCACGTTGCTTTCAAGTTGTACTCCAAACTGTCGTCTTCTTCTCGATCGACCATATTTACTTTGTGTTTATATTCGCTGAAGAAGAGACATATTTTCTAATTCGCTGTATTCGAATAAAATTTACCGCATACTCGCGACGATAAATGTACTCGAAAGAATGTCGATTAAATTAACACTAGAACTACCGATAGTTAACACAAAGCTATTTCTACCAAAACCAGTGAAAATCACTGGTCTTTAAAAAATACGTAATAATAGAATATCTTTATATTTATTGATTTATTACTTTCTCACAGAAAGAATTCCATGTTATGTAGTACATTTTTGGTATTATTGATCCATCTGGGACCATGATCTCTAAACGAGGATTGGCACATTTATAAAATTGTAGAATCAATCAATTTGACTGCTGTGGTATTTCCAGCGTCAGCATCTAGCGATCTAGCGATGGATCCGGAATTTTCCTGATAACCGATATCATCATATCGAACGATACGCGGTAAAAATTTGAAAAACATGTAGGAAGTTATACAAAACGAGGAAACTGGTTAATTGGGGTTCGATAAACAGATCGCAGGATCCTTTTACGCTTTGAGAAGTACCAGTCATCTTCACTGGTATTGGTATAAGCAGCCTTCATACAAAATTCTTTTCAGTTTGAATACATAAAAACAAAATAAAATTCATTATATTCTTTTAGTTATCGTTGCGAAAGTCATCACATCATTGCGGAAAAAGAATATAACATGAAGTGGGAATATTAAATTAAAATTGTAAAACCAGACAATTTGACTGGTGTGATAGTTCTAGTGCTAATTGGCAACTTGTAACAACTAGCGATGCGAGCAAATTCGATACGTACAATCGGGAATAAACATAAGTAAACAGGTAGCTTGTAGATTTATATTTATTTATTACATATCGTCCTATAGGTCGCTCGAAAGATTCGGACGACGCGAAACATCGCATGGAAAAGTTCTTCGCCGAAAAACCTGAGAAGTTCTGGAAGCATGGAATATTCGACTCGTTGCGTGAAAGATGAGAAAACGTTGAACAGAATCCCGCCACACACAATTCGATAAACGTGTGTCGAATCGGAACGTAAATCGGAACGAACTTTCCGAGCGACCCATAGGACGATGTATAACAAATAAAACTTGAGAATGTACAGTACCGATTCCATTAAACTTCACCTGTTTGATGCCTGTTGTCGTTTGTCTAACTTTTCTCAACGACTGTACGTACTTATAAACCCGAATCGCACCCAATAGCCAAAATTCGCTTCGTAAGTTTCGTTAAGTTTCGAACATCGAAGATACGACGATTCTCGTTCGTCGCAGCGGCCAAATATTCCGTCTGTACACGTTGATTTCGAGCCTTGCGAGTTAATTAAATAACACGAGTGCTCGTATCAACTCTCGAGGCTCCAGTTACAGCTACGTACTTGGAATTTCGAGCAAATCGTAGAGCCACGTTAATCTACGCTAAGAGATAATACGCAAAGACAGAAGTAGATCGCAGCGTTCTATGCGGCTGAAACGATCCTCAACATACTCACTCGTAGAAAAATGGTCCTATTTCTTCGACGATTGGCTTCTCGCCTGCTGTAATTTCTGTGGGATTCGTCACGTTGAAAAGGTAGATCTTGAAGTCCAATGGAACAGGAAAGGTGGACCATAACTCGCGCATCTCGGTATTAGGTTTCAACGTTACTTGCTGTCGATCATTTTGTTAATTAATGTCACGTACGAGCGAAATACTGCTCTTTTATACTCCCAACTTTTATACGTTCGATGAAAACTATGTAAGCATACGTGTGTGTAAACTACCATTACTATACAGAGTGTATCGCGACGCGCGAGACTCGCTTCACGAGTGGGCAGGAGGCACGCGATACAATGAGAAAAAGTTCCTACGATCAACGCCTTCTATCCGATCTTCTTTCCAATTTGTAACCATTTTCGCGTCTCGGCAACCCGCAACTGTTTGCTTTGCCTTTGCGGAAGCTGCTCGTCGAGGTGACTACCCGCGTTATTCTAAGTCGGAATTTTTGAAGATTGCCAAATTCTTCGACGAGCTTCGAAACACCAAATTGGCTGCGATTTTGAAACATTGTCGGATAGGAGGTGACACGTTCGCGTGAACTTTCTTCGTCGTATTTCTGCCTCCTGTTCGGGTGTTACCATGTACGTGTTAGGATACATTTTGTACGTACGAAACTACAGATAGCTCATTTTCTCGTGGAGATTAGTACCTTTAAAATCAGCTGTGACAGACGTTACATCGGAATACACGTTTTATAAAATACCTGTCTCCGGGTTACGTTTACTATATTTCCTAAATATTTCTGAAATTTCATTCCTTGAAGCGATAGGAAGTTCGTTCGCTGGTTGTATGTACTTCCGTTGCAAAGAAGAAAAATCCCCATAACAAATATACCTACGCGTACGTATAATCCCCTGGGACCTGTGCAGAATCGCTCGAGGAATATTTAAAAAAATTAAGAAATACGATTAACTCGAATTCACAAAATCTCCGACCTGCGTCACCGCCATTGATCCGCACCCGTCGTTCGCGTACAGAACAAAGTGGAAACTTAGTCATTCGATATAATGTTTCGCGTTATCCAATTAAACGGTGGATAGACAATTATTATCCGCGGACATAACGTTTTATCACGATTCTTGGCGTGCTACCGTCATGTCATTGACGTTCGTGTGCTACTTTATTCTACGTTGCTTCACTGAAACTCTTCGTCGCTCGGAACAGAAGAGAAATCAGACAGAGGATATTCGTTCTATCGTTTCCCATTTATTCCTCCATGCAGAATCACCGCTGATTCGTAGCGCATAAAAATACCGGGACACCCTGTATATCGATGTAACAAACAGCAACATGTAACATTACAAGATAATACGATAAAAGTATAATATTAACGTGTCTATCGTTAATGTTATTATTATGTTCCATAGTATCGTATTGTATCGTAATTCTTCATCCCATCGAGGCTATTGCGTCTATTACAATCTTTTCACGATGGACTGAAAAAGTTTATTTAAATAATTGTTATAGCACCTTAAAGTTTATTTCTTCTTTTTATAAAACACATTTTTTCTTTAAACCCAAAAATTTTTTTAAATTTAAACGCCAAAATTTTTAATTTCACGCTATTTTCTGCCTCTTTCTTAGTTCATCGAGAAGAAAAATATATAATAATTTAATCCCCTTTTGGTTTTTTGTTTCAGTCAAAAATTACAAGGTAGATCTTTCCCAGCGATCGAAAACTGCAGCCCATGAAACAGGCTTAGAAATCTGTTATAAAATCCTTTTTTACTTTAAAAAAATTTGTTTGTATTCCTTAGATATATACAAAACCATATCTCAAGACTCAACAACTTCGTTTCTTTCTCTCTCTTTTAAAAAAATCACAAAAAGACGCTGTTTTGGAACATCGTAATTCAGGACACCCCCTTGATTTACTGCTTCAAGCTGAATCTTAATTTCCTATTTGCCTAAATACCGCTATATCCTGGTACAACGCGTTAACGATATTGTGTAGATCGGTGTGTACATTAACGTTTAATGGGTTGGAATTGCAGGAACAACGGTGACGGAAGCCGCAGCAACTGTGACGTCGAAACAACGACACACGCACAACGTGAACAAATTATGTAAAGTGAAAAAAATACAGCATCGGGGCTAACGAAAAGAAACAAAGGGCAACGACAATTATTCCGAGTGAAACGCGGTTTTGCTCTTGAAGCGGCGATAGCAGGTAAAAACTGGACGTAAAAAGTTGGACGTGAAATGGTAACGGTGTGTGTGAACACGTACTTTATAGATAACGTTCGTTCGTTGATTGTAATTTCTAACTAAAAGGGATAAGAGACAAGCGATAACGAGCGAGCGATAAAAGAAAACAAAATTGTTATTTAATTTGTACGCGACAAGGGATCGTTCAGCAACGTCAAACAATACCACAGTGTGTTAAAATACGCGTGCAACCGGTGTCTAATTAGTACACACTGATTTACATTAATTACATACACACTATATTTACACTATACACCTGGCTCGCAAGTATTGGCTTGGCAACTAAGTGTTCGCGGATTTTGTCAATAGGTGATATGGAAAAAATCTGCAATCACTTATTTGCCAACCCAATAATTAAAACTCTTGCAGGAACTTAAGTGCGTCCTTAGGAAATTACAAGAATCTTGGATTGTAAATTTTGCGCTACAAAGAAAGCGGATAGATCCAACGTGATAATAATAAGAATAGCGACAGAGTTTCCTACAGGTGCGTAAATAATCGGCAGATTGCCAGAGATGCTTGGCCACTACTCACATTTTTGATCTTCCACTTCAAGAAGGGTGGGAAAACGATCGCACAGAACACAACTCCAAAGGCGAACAGAGAGCCACCGACGATTCCCAGTTTCTTCGGCTTTATCATAGTAACACGCTGGAACAATCACGGTTAGCCGTATAAGTGGAGTTTGTCGATGAAAGGCTTCGGCGATAAATGGGCCGATGTACGTGGATCAACGTCAATAATGGAAACTCAAAATGTAGGCAAAATACACCGAAACGATAACTATGACGCGTAAGCGAGTAATAAGTTTCCGTTCGAAGCTTCGATATACCATAAATATAAACTAAGAAACTTTGCGAACTCGAGCATGAATAGTTTATATATAGTTGCTATACCACGGCAGAAGCGAGAACGCTTCCTCTTCGACCGACGCTGGTGAAAATGAAAGGGAGAACGGGAAATGACGGAGGAAACGAAGGAAGAAAATTGAGCGATAAATGCGACGAAGAAACGAGAACCTGCTTTTCGTCGGAACGCGACGACAGAACGACTCGAATGACGGAAAACGGAAACGAAAAGGGGGAAAGCGAGTAAAAGCGACGAAGGAAAAGAGATCTAGCGTTTCTCGACGCGTGCATCGATCATCTTTGTCGAATAATCATAGGAAACAATGAATAAGTAAATTGCAAAGTAATCTTCGTTTAGTAGAGATCGAACTATAGAAAAAGAAGAAAAAAATGATAAAGAAACGCGTGGATATCGATCGATGGAAAGAAGAATATAAATAAAATACAAAAAAAAGGAGAGAAGTTAATGTATTCTTTATGGAATGTCGAAGAAACGCGATCTCGAAGACCGATAAAAATTCTGAAAACCCGGTTATTCGATGAAGTTGTGGAAACCTTGTGTCCGGTGATCGGAGCACGCAGCGTTTCGTGAAGCTTTCGTCCGGTCGTTAAAAACGAAAGTAGACCCAAAAGCGACGAGTACCGGGTAACATTAACGCCTCGACGAAAGACACAAGCGGCAAAATCACGCGCGAGAGGCTTCAGACGCATTCCTTTGAAAATCCTCGAAAAATCCTCGTCTATCTACTTCGAGCGTCGAATTTCGCGAATTTCTATGTATTTTCCAATCTAACGATCGCGAGATCGCTTCGTTATCGTCCAACGAACCATCTAACTACGTCTTCTTTCCAACGTTACAGGTATTTTTTTAAGAAACGTTCTTCTCCTTTCAGTACAAATACTTTTGATTTAAACAGCGTCCTTTAAAAGTAATCCTTTCGGCTTGTCCTTTCGACGAATCCTTCGTAGATTTAAGTATTATCACTGTTCGACACGACGACGACAAGAGCTTCTCGAGCTTATTCGCACACCTTGTAACGGCCTAGCTAGTGGATACGATGTCGACTGGCCGATCGAGAAGAGTACGAGAGGTCGACCGGCTTCCTCGTCCTGTGCCGTTGATCTTCGAGTGTTCGCGTGAACTGACGGTTTCGAGCTTCGTCGTGGAACGACGGCGACACCGGCAAAGCGCCCACTCCTGCGTCACCACGTACAGCCGATTTTCGCGCTACCTGTGCGACAGTGGTAGCTGATCGGAGCTACCAAGGAGACGTCTATCTTTTCTATCGCCTATTTCTTTTCTTTCTTCTCTTTTTCCTTCCATTTTCTCGCACTTGTTTCTCGCTATTCTCTTCTTATTCCACGTACATACAATATATCGTTCGATTTTATTTTTCTCGCATACTCCTCTTTCCTAAGACTGTGGAAAGTATCAGCCACTTGTTTCTCGCACGCACATCCTCAATTTCCAACCGAGCGCTTTTCCATCCTCTTCTACGCTCCTTTTTTCTGAACGGTTTAATCCTCGCAAATCTGACAATTTGAAAATTTTCGTAGTTACGCGAAAGTATACTAATTAACCATACCAATTAATTAGCGTGTAAATGATGTTACAGTTGTGGGAAACCATTCCATTTTTCGCTTCTCTGCTTCTTATCTTCGCCTCTGTCCTTTCGCACCTCGCCTCTTCTATCGTCTTCGTTCCTCCATCGCTCGGCGAACCTGCATTTTTAAAAAACATCAGGGAAGCTCTGAAACAGAATAAATGACAGAATAAATACAACGACCTGTCGATACTCTCCGCACGACTTTGCTACGTACCGCTTTTTTACGGTAATATGGTACACCTTTGGAAGCATAACGAGACAAATATTCAGATTCTCTCGCATTCTAAAGTTTCGCAAAATTTCACGCAAACGAGGATCGCTACAACGGATAATATTAGCGTGACATCGGTGTCGCGCGAAGACGGGAAGATTTTCGTCTTAATTCGCGAATACGATTTTCTGACTTTTCATTTTGCTTTCAATCGTGAAAGAAGTCCAGTTGGTCGATGAACTTCATTCAGAATCTGTTGACGACATTATCAGCGAATACGACTTTCTGACTTTTGATTTTGCCTCATGAAAGAAGTCGAGTTGGTCGGTGAACTTCATTCAGAGTCTGTTGACGACATTATCAGCGAATACGACTTTCTGACTTTTGATTTTGCCTCGTGAAAGAAGTCGAGTTGGTCGGTGAACTTCATTCAGAGTATGTTGACGACATTGTCAGCGAATACGACTTTCTGACTTTTGATTTTGCCTCGTGAAAGAAGTCGAGTTGCTCGGTGAACTTCATTCAGAGTCTGTTGATATTATCAGCGAATTTCGACTTTCTGACTTTTCATTTTGCCTCTTGAAGGAAGTCCAGTTGGTTAGTGAACTTCATTCAGAGTCTGTTGACGACATTATCAGCGAATTTCGACTTTCTGACTTTTGATTTTGCCTCGTGAAAAAAGTCGAGTTGGTCGGTGAACTTCATTCAGAGTCTGTTGACGACATTATCAGCGAATACGACTTTCTGACTTTTCATTTTGCCTCTTGAAGGAAGTCCAGTTGGTTAGTGAACTTCATTCAGAGTCTGTTGACGACATTGTCAGCGAATACGATTTTCTGACTTTTGATTTTGCCTCGTGAAAGAAGTCGAATTGGTCGGTGAACTTCATTCAGAGTCTGTTAATGAGATTATCAGCGAATACGACTTTCTGACTTTTGATTTTGCCTCGTGAAAGAAGTCGAATTGGTCGGTGAACTTCATTCAGAGTCTGTTAACGAGATTATCAGCGAGTTTCGATTTGCGAAGAGACATCGTCAATTACATCGAACAATTTTATCGAACGTTAAAATTACCGATCGTTTTGTTTCTAAACTTTGTGACGTGATATACGAAGGAAGAAAAATTATTCTTCTTCTGTATTTTCTTATGCTGCGTCCAAATTGACCGAAACTGTCCTCGAGATCCTTCGTCTTCCATACAACGACGAGGTATTACGAAATTCGATATTTTTGCTTAGTTAATGGTTATACAATGTATAAGAAAGTCAACCTGACAATGATGCGCATGATTGTAAAAGTGAACGATAAATACAGAAATACGTTTGACTCGGTGAAACAATGAAAGCGTGTGATGCTAACAATAGCGCGATATCTTCGAAACATTTTGAAATTATTACGCAACGCTGAAATTATTAAGACACGCTTTATGCATCATTCGACAAGATATCGTCTTTCACGCGATACATTCCGTGTAAGAAATAAACTACGGTCGAATAAATTAATTACGCGCGTTACTAAACAGCGTGTTATATCGTTACGCGTAAAACCATTGCTTTTCTTGCGTTTTCAATTTTATTTTTCAGGCGAACCTTCTTCTCAGGTTCTTTAGCAGCTTGACCTTGAAATTGTTCCTTTTAAACGAAACATAAAATTGTAGCTAAGAATTGACAAAATTAAATCTCTCAGCTATCAATCTCTCTCTATCTGCAAATATCAATTTCCAACAGATTCGACGTTGAGTCGTTGAGACGTCCACAGGATCGATTTTGTAATAAAAGGATTTCTACGGAATAAAAGTTTGAAATTAAAACAATTTTTCTAGTAAAACTGTACGCTTTGTCGCTCTTGTCCGTAACGCCAGTGAGAGATTTAAATTTTCGACCAGTTTGACGTTAGAAAATATTATTCTTGACCAAAGGAATTGAAATTTAAACGTCGCGTAAATTCTGTTATAAATTCATTTAGACGTTCTCCGACATTGAATTTCGTCAAAATTTAAATTTCCCGTCGATGTACTGGATTTAAGCGTAACAGAACGTGCGATTGTCGTATAACGGAACGCTTTTATAGATTTGCACCTGTGTACGACACTACGTTGTTCTTTGGTGTCAAGTGTAACGCCTATCGAGCGTGAAGGTGCAGAAGAATGTATTAAATATGAGCGTTCTATAGTTAACTGTTAGTGGAACACGCTGGAATTGCAAAGTTTTACGTGTGCAACTTATAATACAAAACGATGCATATTTACCATGTTTAACCGAACTGTTGTATCCGTTTAATTATTTTACTTTATGCTAATGCCATTTAACGCCTATATACGATAGTTTGTCGAATAAATAATGGTGAATTTTAATTGTTACTTTCGCTATCGTTACATCGTATATATATAGAATAGAGTAGCTTAATTGCAATTTTAAAGGAATTATTATTCTACTTATTCCATCGTTCCTTCTTTCCGTTATTCTATCTGTATTATAATTATGCATAGGATCCTAAACATCGTCGATATATATACAATGTATTTATCATAATTTTAAGTAATTAAACGATCAAACGATATTCGCTTACAAATGTCTATAAAATCATCTCGGTAATAATTTATGCGAGTCATTTAGTTTTATGACTCAACACATAGAGCAAGTAAATACGATCCTTTGCTGTATATTAAATCTCAGTTATTAGCAAGCTAAATGACGTCTTTTCCAATCAAGCGCTAGATTAATCTGCATATATTTACGTAAACGTTTACAAATGTGTTTCGTTGCCTATTATTACATTTGTGACACGTAACGACACGTTTTATTTCCTTTCCGATACGTTTCAACTGTCTATTTCGATTCTATTCTGCCGCAAAGAAATCCCTCGGCTTTGCCATACTTTGAAAGTAATAATCATGTAAGAAAAATAATAACAATCGTATATCAAATTTTACGTCTATCGCAAGACGATTCTTTCGCGATCAGATATTGCTTTCCTTGATATGCATTTGCTTGATTTAAGGATAGCCGCAACAGCAGAGTTTCGGATCAGAAACTCGACGTATCGTCGAAACTGTTAATTAACAATGTTGTAAAACGTTGGAATTAAATCGCACGAAGAATCGAAGGATTTCACGCGAGTATCTTTTTCACGGATCACGCGAAGACTTACTTTTCAGTATTTTAAACCGACAGTCTTTTGACTTCGATGATTCAAGCTTTTTTTCGTCTTATAGGAAATGATACGCTAGATCGATCGATGCGTCATAAGCACTTCTACATAACTCGTTTTTTTGTAATAAAAGTTTCCATCGCCTGAACTATAATTACACTTGAAGAGAAACAAATACTATGGAGAATACACGTTAAGACTATCAACTTCGAAGATGAATATCTTCACTAGCTACTAAGGCTAGCTTCTCTAAAAATGGAACCCTGTTTAGGTGACACGTCGAACAACGTATGGTGAGAACTTCAAGAAAATCGCAGGAAAGCGAATCTACGCTACAAATATCTTCGACCGAAGTCAGCGAGCAAAGGCACTTCGATTTCTCAGCGATTCATACATTGGCCAAGAACACGCATAATCTATCAATCGCCAGTGGGCAAAAGACAAGGCCAAAAACGCAATGTTTTTATTCTTGACTTTCGTCTTATCTTAGCTCCAAGAATCAACCCCTAAATCTTTTTACGCCCTGAACACCCTGTATAGCGTCCTATTCGCATAGCCTCATATAGCGCACCTTGCGCGGAATTACCTGACCTTTACCGATAGACAGAACGATATATACGTGTTAAGACTATCAACTTCGAAGATGAATATCTTCACTGGCTACTAAGGCTAGCTTCTTTAAAAATGAAACCCTGTTTAGGTGATACGTCGAACAACGTATGGTGAAAACTTCAAGAAAATCGCAGGAAAGCGAATCTACGCTACAAATATCTTCGACCGAAGTTAGCGAGCAAAGGCACTTCGATTTCTCAGCGATTTATACATTAGCCAAGAACACGCATAATCTTTCAATCGCCAGTAGGCAAAAGACAAGGCCAAAAACGTGATCTTTTTATTCTTGACTTTCGTCTTATCTTAGCTCCAAGAATCAACCCCTAAATCTTTTTACGCCCTGAACACCCTGTATAGCGTCCTATTCGCATGGCCTCATATAGCGCACCTTACGCGGAATTACCTGACCTTTACCGATAGACAGAACGATATATGCGCGTTTTACACATTTAGGTGCGACTTTACGATAATCCATTTGAATTCTACGTGTAAGAAAGTGGCAGTGCCAAGGACGCGCGATTATATTTTATTAATGTCGTTGTCAATTTCTAACGTCATATACACCCTCGTTCGTAAGCGGATATTAAGATGCCTCGTCTTACCAACTGGCCTTATTCGGAACGCAATGGTCTTAGTACTCTGACTACTGTTATCAACGTTTTAGAAGCTCGAGCTAAAAAAATATTACAATGAAAGCGACAATGAATTCGTCCCGCGTCTTATACTTAGACGGTTTGAGACGCGAACGGAATATAATTCAACGCAGCTCGATGTATTGAAAATTTCTCTCAACCATTTACCAGTATAAAGGAATATTTATGTAGAATACACGAGTAATTGGAAGAATATTACGTCTACGTTGTATTTTGTTGCTTGTAATTGTCTTCGTATTGTTGTTGTTGAAATGCGGATCAATGAGAAATATTCGAGTACAAGCGACAATAAATTATTCTCACAACTTACATTTAGATTTATTTACATTTAAATTTCTCAGATTTATCGATACGAAATATTTATGTAGAGTACATAAATAATTAAGAGAATATTACGTCTACGTTGTACTTTGTCGCTTGTAGTTGTCTTCGTATCATTGTTGTTGAAATACGGATCAATGAGAATATCCCAGTACAAGCGACAATAAATTATTCTCGCGTTTTATATTTAGATTTATTTGCATTTAAATTTCTCAGATTTATCGATACGAAATATTTATGTAGAGAACATAAATAATTAAGAAAATATTACGTCTATTTTGTATTTTGTCGCTTGTAATTGTCTTCGTATTGTTGTTGTTGAAATACGGAGCGACAGAAGAAGGTAGAATTACAAGAAGACGCGTGTAAACGGTGTGAACAGTGAACAGTGTGAACAGTGTGAACCGTGCGAACAGTGTGAACAGTGTGAACAGAAATGTGTGTGAACAGTCGCATCTCCAATGTGGCGATAGAGAATACGTAAAAAATGTAGGAAAAAGAAATTTAGTTTGATTACATATGATTATCGATGAGATTGTTAATATAAATTCGGATATGTGAATTGTTTACGGATGGAGGAATAAAAGAAATTAATATATTTCCATATGGAACCTGCACGAATCTCATTGATAATTTACTTAAAGTGAATCGTGAATAAACAAACTTTCAAACTACATATCCTACATGTCTAAATACGTTAGTCGATGGAGATTGCTTGCTTGACATTTCAACGTGACTAAAGGATTAATCTATGCAAAATTATCGCGAAAGAAATCCTCGTACAGGAAAGTTTCTAAGCTCTAACTTTCTTCTTCGTGCAAGGTCGCTACAAATCAAGCGAATCGTACTTTCTAAGGGAGAACTTTATTAATCCTCGCTTGTACAACTACAAACGTATAAAAAAAAAGAAAAAGAAGAAAAGACTGTTAATATAAAGATCCTTAACGGTATTAAATTTCGTTTATGTAACAACAAATAAACGTATTAAAGATTCATCGATACAAAAATTCTTGGCAGTGTCAGTGCGTAGTAATATGTACACCATTCACACGATTCGCTCTTCCTAAGGTTTTAACAACGATTATTATACTATTGGAATGGACTAGTGTCAGAAAATTCGAAACGACGATCAGCCAAAATAACGTTGGAAAAAGTCATTTGACGCTTAACTGGTCTCGTTAGATTAGAAATGGTCGTAGTAGTTTCGCTTGGATCGTTTAATTTTACTTTGTGTTATACGCGATAAAAATTATCGATAAATCTTTAGCGTATAAAATTAAACGATCTGAACGAAATTCTAGCGGCCACTTGTACAATACAACGATATTAATTAAGAGTTGACGCAAGAGCTACCAACGCGGTGAAAACAACTGGTTTGTAATTTAAAAACGAAAATTACTCCAATTTTTCCAAGATTTTCTCTAGTTTTTCTCTATAGATTCTTTATACAGTTTCTCGTATAACTCTCCGTAGCTCCTTCTTATTATAAACTCCAGCAAGGTCATTTCAAATTTTGTACCAAATACGCTGCTGGTGTTGTAAATTTTTGCCAAAAACCCGTCGTTTTTCTCACTTCGGTCGGTGTGTTAACAACAGTCGGTGTATTATTAAGGGTCGATAGATTCGATGCTTAGAAATCGTCGGTGGTAAGACTTGGAGAAACGTACCGCGTTAATCTGCGCTCCAAACAGAGTTATTTCTATGAACGTAATTAAAAAGAGTAGAGACTCGTTACGCCTGTCACAACTGACGTAAGAAATACTCTGCTCTGGATATTTTACATATTTTTGTACAATGTATCCATTCTGTGCATTTGTGCATACTCAAATGGCCCTAAACGTCTACGTACCCCGCAATCTAATTCTAACATCTGAGACGAGAAACGGCCAAAGTGTTAAATCGATGAAACGATGGCAAACTTCTCAACGCCATCGTATACCATCGTCGACCGCCAGTAGCTCCAACGTAGAAAATTTTGGTTAACCGACAGAGATATCTCGAGGAAACCTTACTTGAACCATCCATGCGTCTTGTGAGCATGAACAGCAACGGGTACTGGATAAGGTTTGGGAACGTGGTAAGGCACTGCCACGTGAACAGGATAGGGCCTGTCCACGTGGACCACCTTCTCGTACGGAACCGGATACGGTTTGGGTACTGGAACAGGAACGGCCACTGGTCGATCCACTGGCACGTGAACTGGCCTGTCGAACGGTACTGGCACTGGTCTATCGACGTGCACGATCTTCTCCACGTGGACCGGATACGGTTTGGGCACGGGAACAGCCACCGGCACGGGAACAGGACGATCCACAGGAACTGGAACCGCTCGATCGACTGGCACAGGCACCGCCACGTGCTTCGTCACGGGAACTGCGACTGGAACCGGATGTGGCACTGGCTGAGGCACGGCGACTGGAACCGGATGCGGTACCGGCTGAGGCACCGCGACTGGAAACGGTTGCGGCTGTGGAATCGGCTGAGGCACCGGTACTGGAACTGCGGCTGTTGAAACAAAGAAGAGATTTCAGTTTGGTCAGTTGTTTGGCGTTTTCTTGCGACCAGACGCGATCCAGCTCCGTTTCTGGATTTCGGATATCGGTTATACTCGCGTCGATATCCGGACGCAACTAAATTGCGCTACCTCTACATTCGCTGGTTTGTACGAGAATTGAGACGGCAATTGAGAACTCAATGCGTCAACGTATCGACGAATTGAATTAGTAAATTAAATATTTACGCAGCTCTGTACGACTCGGTGCATCGTGGTCTTTGGATATTTCGTTCGTCGGAACGCCATGAGCGCGAATATTTATCCGCGATGACTATGACCTTTTTTTTTTTTTTTTCGTGGAGGAAACCTTCATAGGCGCCCCGCGCCCTCCGGGGAGAGGGCGCCGGATAGTGCCGGATTCGTACCGGCTAAAACCTCCACGGTGATCATCCCGACGTTTGGTAAAGGTACCCCGGGGTCTCTCGCGAATTGCTACCGGGGGGCACCCCTCGTCGTCTTCTCCCTGTGCGATGACTATGGCCTGAGAATGGAATTTGAACATCGTGTTGCGAGAGGATGCATTTGTCGCAGCTTGAAAATACGCATTTAATTGTACGATAAGTTTCTAACGTGTAAAGCAGCTTGAAAATACCTATGTATAGAAATAACAAAATATTTAACGCGCTAAATTGCACCAAGTGTGCTAAATATCGCACGATCAAATGAAACGGTTACAGAGAGACAGAGGAAGAACACGTAGGAAATGCCTCTCGTCGTCTATTCTAATTCGTATTCGACGTTTAAATTCCATCGATTGCTCAAAGCTACCTTCTAAACAACGAATGGTGTCGCTAATGATCTTTTCTTTCATAATTTCGACACACGCTTTTACCGTTGCTCAAGGGCGTTATCAAGAATTTCTCTTTGACGATGGTAGATCCCATTTCGGACATGGACTTAGCAATGGTAATAACGCGATCGGATTTCTTATCATTAATCGCTTATTGCACCAGCGTTTCTCTCACGAATGGTCGATGATAAAAGTAAAGATATTGCGAGCATGCCGATCTACGCAAATTTCTTGCTTCCGCGATATTTTTAGAAAAACGAAGCTAACCATCGGTTTTCCAAAATACGTGTCATTTTGTATCTCGTCGATAAACGTTCAACCGCGTGACATGAATATGACAAATAAATTGGATACTTTGTAATGTGTCTACCTGTATCGATTATTATACTTTGTGTTAATTAATTTCAAATCAATGATTCCTATATCTTACTCTAATTTGTAGTTAATATCGTGATCAGCGTGTCGTTAATTTTCAATATAATTAAAACACAGTAAACTAGTGGATAAAGTACTAACGAGCTGCGTGCGCTACAGGTAGCGGTGGCGGAGGTGCTACAGGCGCGATCACGGACTCCAAGTGTCCACCCACGTCCGGAAGAGAAGGCTCGAAGACAGGCGCCGGTTCAGGATGACCGTACGGATGATCGGGCACGCCATATTCCAAATTTACGAGTCCTCTCTTGTCGTGTCTCTTCGACGCAACAGGCTTGGTCTTCTCGTGCTTATCGACGATAATCGCTGCACTGACCGCCAGGAACAACGACAAGACCTGCGAACGAACGGGATATCGTGTGAATGGCGAACGTAGAACGTAGAAGTGAGAAAAATAAAGAGGAAAGTTTTGTTCTATTTTACGAACACAATAAGCTCATACATAATTCGCGGAAGTATATAAACTGAAACTTCACTGTTGATAGAAAAATCGTTCAAATCACAGGACACGTCTCACCAACGGTCGAACAACAATCCACGGAAGCTACGCAATCCTTCGATCACTTATTCGCAGTTAATTCAACCACCAAGTACTTTATCACCGTCCAAAACCAATTTTGTCGTTTTACAAAATAACAACGAAACACAGTGGCAGTAGAAACGAATAAAATTCCAAGGACGATAAAAGTAAATAAACTAAAAAATAGACAAAGGATAAATGGAAGAAAAGAGAGAAAAGTAAAGAACGAACGAAACAATACCAAAATAATCTTCATGATCGATCCTCGAGACGCTGCCTAAATCCTAGCTCGCAACTACGAGGCCGAAGGAAAACTGCGTTTGCTCGCTATCGGTGACCCCCATAAGTATTTATAGGGCATGCACAGGTGACACATCGCGATAGGAAGGAACCATCGTTGTCTTGGTTCGAACTCAATGGACTTTCGCTGCGTCCAATCCTGGGTGATGGCCAAATAGCGGTCGTGACCGCTTTTCTTTCGTTTACACATAACGAGCATGACTATGTGCATAACACGGGACGAGACGGTATCATCCGTCGTTCGCATATTGGAACGAACGTGAACAATTTCGCGTGACGAAGTATCCGTCCTCGAGATCGTTCGGATAGCCGGGCAACGGCTAGGTGAAAATTGTCTACGTGAACATTCAAATTAATAAGAATAGCGATGCGCCGAATCGTGACACGGTTCTATAGCAACCTGGTTATGCGGTTGGAGCGTAGTTTCGTGACATTTTTCTTTCATATCCTGGCGGAAGCGTGGCTGCGCTCGTAGACAAAAGGGAATACAAATGTGTGTTTCACGTAAGCGTGAGACGTGCGTTAGAAAAATAGCTTTGCGTTATAGCTGAACGTGCGTTAGAAAAATAGCTTTGCGTTATAGCTGAACGTGCGTATCGTGGAACGATTCGACGAGTTTAGTTCGTAAGAACGATTCGATCGCTAACGAGGATTATTCAAAGAGAGTTACAGCGATGATACAAGTCGGATGTAAGGTTCGTTTGTTCAAGGCGTTATCTGCAAGCGGACAAATGGAATTTGAAAATTCGTCGCGTACGGAATAAGCTCGTTCGTACACAGAGCTGTTTTTATTTAATAATTAATTCGGTACCGTGTGAACAATTACTCGTTAAAAATGAATGTAACTAGTGATAAAAGTTAATCAAATAGTAAATAATTTCCTTCGTACAAGCATATCGATTTGACTTGAGACCTTGTACTTGACGAAACAACGACTTGCTCGGTTAACTGAAAGTTAATCGAAGTTGTCTAACTTGACCGTCAGGTATTTCGTCATTGTAGGGCCAATACGTACGTACTACGAGCCTGTTACGCGCTCACCGGCGTTCATAACGATGAATAATGGATGAAAGGTAGTGGCCGGCATTAGAAGTAGCTCGTACGTATTAGAAAATGAAAGTTAAGAAAGTTCGCGGATGCGGCCAACGCGGAAACAAACCAGCGACACTGGTGCAAGAAACGGACCAGCCGGTTTCGTTGATCTCGTTGGCCGAGTAAAGGCGACAGCTCCGCGTTACAGAAACCGAAGAATGCTATGCGTTCACCGATTCTAAATCGTGACACGAATTGCGATTCGCTCAATTTCAACAAGCTTTATGTATTTTTACGACCGTACGAAGATCGCGTCGATGAAACGATTTCATACGCTGAGAACATACGCTGCTGCTTATAAGTATTAAAACTCGAAGATCGCAGAGAAATTTTTCTATCGTTTGCGTAGCAGCGATTTCTTCAAACGGAATTTTATTTTCGATAGGCTGTCGATCAATCCTACGACGTATAGTTGCGTCTCTCCGTCTTTCAACCGTGTTAACAGTGTGTTGCGCTTTGTTGAGGCGCGACGTTTCGTGGACGTTCCGGTTCGCTTTCTCAGGGCAGACCTGCAAGGAGAACAAGAGAATTACGAGATTGAAAACCGCAGGATCACAAATATTCCATCCGATCATCGTGAAAGTTTGATATCTAAAAAGTAGATCTAAAGTCTACAACGAAACTTGCGTCGGTCAAGGTATCTTCTTATTTAATTTTGGAAAAACCCGCGGTCTAGTGATAAACGTTTCGATTCGACGAAACACTTGGAGCGAAGATACGAGATCAGTGCTACGCGTGGCCATCGTATACAGCGTCAACGTGAGCCAGATTCGTTATAGTAAGTATTTAACCACTTTCTTCACCGGAAATACAAAACTCGCCGATCAACAAGGTCGAGTTCCTGATCCTATCAAAGACGGGAACCTGACTTGGACCATCCGGAACTATCGATCTGTTTACCTCGACAAACAGCGAATATATAAAGCTAACGCTTTTCTCGATTTGACGAACAGTTCCTCCTCAACGAGACCGCGATGTCTATGATCTCGGTAAGAAACATAAATCAGCAAGTACCATAAGTAAACCGCGGATATTTACGCACTTATACGAAATACATAATACATTATATATAATGTGTATACATAGACGTGTAAAAATGTACAGAATACGCATAATATGCAAAAATACATAAAATATCTAAAGCGCTTATTATAATATTTAATGATCTCTAATCTCCAAGTAAATTCTAGTTTCTTAGTAACGTCTAATCGTGATACGACAAAATCTTTAATTGGCGATCTATTCGTCGAACTATTATCTCTGTAAGGCTATATAATCTGATATATTATATCGTATGCATGAGTGTTAACTCCTTCGCGCCGAATACAACGCTGATATTTATATTTAATTAAAAAATAGAACCTAGATAAGAGATCTAGTTCTCCCACCGAATATTATAACGAGTATTTCGCATTGAATATTTTATATACAGAATTTAGTGAAGAATCGTGATACGTCTCTTCGAAAAAATCGACCATAAAGTTACGTTACGTGCACTTGAAAAGTAACGACAGTCGAGTGGACGGAATTTCATAGTTGATTTTCTTGAAAACGGTGGCTTGTATCGGCAATTGTCGTCATTCTACATTTTCCACTTACTTTTCTTGGGAGAATCACCGCCTTTTGACTTGCATCACGATTTTCGGTACACCCTGTATGTTACTCATACGTGTAATTTATATAATTCATAATTATATATAATCTAAAATCCTTGCAAACAGAGCAGTCAGTCATTTCAATCTGTAAATGCAATTATCTCAAAGAATTGCTGGTTATTCGAAACATGTTTCAAACAGAACTCGTAATTTAGTACAAGATAGTAATTTAGTACAATTACCTTTTTCGTACAATCCATTGTACATCATGTAGCATTGAGAGGTGCAATTCGTAATACGTGTACTCGGCATAAAGTTCCAGAAACGTTTCTCGGTCCTCTAATTGTTATTATTTATTTATTTTTTATTAATGATAAATAGTCATTAATTACCACAAATTAAATTATGTAAGTAAGTACAGTCACTACGTGACTCGTTAATATTTTATATCTACGTACCTACAGGTGTCTACGTGTGCGTATAAAGTACGTATAGGTGTTATAACACGTGTTACAGTGATTATACAATTAGCGTTGTCGACTACGATGTTTTACTGGATTCTGCTTTCATGATGAAACATAGGACTTCGTTAGTTTCTTCTGCTCTTTCTAACCTTCCACATTGTGATCGTCAAATATTCGCAACAATGTTTAGAACAATTTACTTTAACTCACTTTGCTATCCTCTTTGCTTAAAAAAAGATCAGAAACGTTTGAGACCGATCAGTAAACACAAACACGTCCGGTGAATCGTGATTCTTTGATCATTCCTGGATCCGAGCCAAGTACGCTAAGAAATCCGCAACACTGTGCTAAACAGGCGTGATAGATTCGTGGTAACAGCGAGCCAACCATTTCCTGTCATTCGACGGTTCAAACGATCAAACTAAGTTAAAATTATTAAACGAATCGATAAATTTGGAATTATTTGATTTTTCAGTTGGTAAGTTAGATATCTCTAAATATGTGAGAAGAATTTGCGTTGAAGTTGTGTTGTCAAGAAGTGTAAAAATACAAAGCACGAGGAAAGAGAATTGGATTAACTTTATAAATACAACTATAAAGTAATTTTGTAAAAACATTGAATTTCAGCTGTTCCTAATACTTTGCTGTGGCTACGCGCTAACTGCAGAAACAAACGATACAAAACAAAGTAAACGGGGGATACCAGAAGCTGGCGGATGGGTTGGAATACCAAGTTCTCATGGGTACGGCCATGGACAACCATGGTTAGGTGATCCAGGTTGGAAAGGGCTCAAATTTCCACCCTTTAACTTAGCTCACGGAGGGTAATGATATCGTAACTTTGTAATTCATATTTTTAACTTTCGATTGGAATCATCTCTGACTTGAAATCTCTGGAATGATGATGCTTATGTTTTGTGATTGATAGATTGCATGGCGGATTATCATACGGCAGAGTACCTGCTATCCCTTTACCAATCGGGGGGGCCGATTTGTTGAAAACGTTTCCAGTATACATAACGAAACACGTGGTTCTGGAAAGACCAGTTCCTGTTCCACAGCCAGTTTACATCGAGAAACCGTATCACGTGCCAGTTCCGATCGAAAAGATCATTCACAAACCGGTCCCGGTTCCCATTCCGATACACGAGGTAAGGAAACGTCCCTAAATTTTTTTACCTGACGCTTCGTTTTCCAAACGATATCGACAACATTTTCGTTCTATATTCGCTTAACAATCTTTTTGAAATTCTATATTTTACCCTATATTTTCGAAACGTGGTATGAATAAATTTTATTCTATATTTTCGGCTTATTCTTACCTCTCCGGTTGTACTACAGTTTCGAAATCACTCTGTATGCTATTGTCCAACGAAAGGTTAACCTTTGTAATTCCTCCTATACGGTCCACATTCCATCTAACTACTTTCATTCACAGAAATTACCTCTCGAAACAGGTAATTCATCTTTGAAATCTACTTATCCATAGCCAGTTCCGGTCCCGGTGGAACGCCCAATTGCAATACCGGTGAAGCACCCCGTGGCTGTGCCAGTACAACAACCGTATCCAGTACCGGTAAAGCAAGCGTTTCCAATACCGGTCCCGGTTCCAGTTCCGATTCCGGTCCATCCAGCTCCGATCCCGCTGATTGGCGCTGGTCCGGTTGGCTCACCGGCATACGACGGTAGAGGTTATGGCGGCGGTCACTTTTATCCCGTGTTGCATGGCCACGGGCTGCATGGCCATCCGTTGCCCGCGCAGTTCGTTCATGGTTTTGGCGCCGGTTTTGGACACGGTTTCGGCCATGAGTACGGTCACGGCCACGGTTACGACTATCCACATGCGTACGCTGCCGACTTCGGTCATGGACACGAACACAAAAAGCGAAGCAAGAATTGAAGCGCCGATTCTCAAGAGAGAGGCTCTTTAACCCCTTAACTTTTTCGCGACGAATTTTCTTCCGACGATAAAACCAATAATAATTTGTACTGTAGTATACATTGAACTAGATAAAACATATCTTTGAAACTGGGATATATAGTCCCAGTTAGTCTTTGAGATCAGTTTCCTTCAATTTCAAAATGATAGATAGAATGTTTTAATTAACATAATTCAAAAGGGTAGAATGTATTAATATTCGATTGTTACAGTGAACTGAGACTTATTAATATATAATTAACTTGAAGGAATTGTATATGGAAGTTTAAAAAATAAGTGTTATTGCATTTGTTAAAAACTCCAAGTTTTGTTAATTTAATATAGTACTTTTATATAAGTATTCTGTAGAAGAGTAAGGGCTTGTAGATAATATGTCTCATGTAGTTATATACATTGACACGTAATTAAGTAACAATATCGAAGATTATAATTTATAATTTTAGAGTCAAGATAGAAAAGTTTTTGTTATAGTTAAAGAAAAATATTTGTCAACTTACTGTTCTATTTGTTGGTTCTATCCCTCTTGCTTTTCGACATACACACTGTCGAGGTACACACGCATTTAACATTTAAGTACAATGTAGTACCAATAATTTTGTATATTACAATGATTTTATATGATAATTTTGTAATGATACAAGTACCGATGTTAAAAATATATTAATTTCTCGTACGTGTTCTAATAAATCTCCGAGCCCTCCTATATACCTCCTCTATATCTGCATACAGTTACATACATGGCTTATTCCTGTGACAGTGTCTCTCAATTATACATTCTACGCGTATAAGGTACGCGGAGTTGTATATCGCATTTCAATATAACTTAATAAAATTTCATTACTAGAAATAATTCATCAGATTATACGTAAAGAGCAGAAATTTTCGACGTAATCGTAACAGGTATTTCAAGTAGTCTTTCTTTACCTCGAATAAATGTCATAGAACAAAAGAAATTCAACGAAGAGAAGTTGAGAGATACTTTTCGTGTCACCATCGGCAGGTCATCGGTTGGACGCGAACTGAGACGTCCTGTCAATTTTGTGTAATCAGAAAACAGCTGATCAAAGTTATTCAAGTGTGAATAATAATGAGAACTTCGAAACTTACGAGTTTCGCGTGGAATTTTGGAAATTAAATGACGAATTCACGTTATGGCACATACTTTTTTTGTCCGTCTTTTGATACGTCTTTAAAGAATTCCACGCAGATACAAATCGATGTTTGCACCGCAAAGAGCGTCGTAAGGAGGGGCCACGTTAAATGTCCACATGTAAGTACAGTTTGTTTACTTGATCATTAACAACGACTGTTTAAAGATTTGATTTAATCATCGTTCATTTACGATTGAGCTGTTTAAAAGAGAAAGATGCGGTGCATAAAATGGAAACTAAGGTTATGTTTCATCTTTAAGAACTCTCCGTGTAAACAGTTTATAAGCAGAGTAATGTCTAATTTTATGTGTTGCAGTAATTAAGTACAAATCATAGGATTTTTATAAACGCAAAATGCTAACGCTAGAGGACTCAGAATGCAAAGATTTTTCAAAAACCGCAATGGAAGATGAAGAAACTAACGGGAGAAGAAACGATGAAGAAAGCTATGAAAAAGATAAATATCCAATATCGAATGGAGAAATATTAAGAACAGCGCTCCTTTCCGCGGAAGATGATGATGATGACATTGGATCTCAAGAAGACGACGTGTCCTCCGAACTTTTGTCCATTGAAAATGATTCAGAATCCACTGTTAGCGATTGGGATGACTTGAGAACGGATTCACCTTTGTCGTACGTTACTTCTGTACCTAATAATAAGGAGTTTATAATAATAACGCAGTTGGAATCGGACAATGCATTAATGACAAAGAAATTAAATAACGAACGCTCTTTGGCTAACAAAAAGTCTAAATCTCGACATCGTTCTAAGCGACATAATAAAGTATTATTGTTGAGAAAACTGATACCGAAGCATGAACCAATAGTTGAAATAAAAGAGGAAGAACATTCGATCATTTCTACCGACGTAGACGAACGTGTGCCAGCCATGGAAGAAATAGATTACGAAGAGTCTTCTATGGACCAGCAAAATATTCTAGATTCCAAAGATAACGCTGGCTGGTTACAAAGCTTCAGACCTTTGCCGCTATATTACACTGAAAGTGGTAAACCTTATTTAAAATGTCCAGCATGTGGTGCAATGTTTTTCACTTCAAACTCATTCCAAAAACATTTATATTCGCATGTGTACAAGGAAGATGATACTTTTGTATGTTCATTTTGTAATTACACAAATACAGAGCCTGGTATGCTATTTAATCATCTATCTAAACATCAGGACCAATGTGAGTTTTGTAACGAAAACTTAATGCGTAAAAATAATTTCGAAAAACATTGGGACATACGAGCATCGAACTTCACTATGAAAAGAGATCATCGAGGAAGATTCGTATGTACTCTCTGCAAACTAGTATTTGATTTGTTACCACAGTTAGAAAAGCATTGGTTTAAGCATGCATGTAAAAGAGAAAGAACTTATCAATGTAAGGAATGTAGTGGATTATACGAAAGCAGAGAGACCCTAAATAATCATAAATGCATGAAGTGTCCTGTTTGTGGTAAAGTTTATGATAGTTTGCATCGATTAAAAGCGCATACAATGTGGACAAAGCATAACTTAAAGTGTCCAATTTGTTCTTACGAATTTATTCTCGCTATGGACCATGAAAAGCATTTAGCGTTACATAGACAAACATATAGTTCTATGAAAGATTACGAGTATTGCTTGCAGGCAACAGATGGGAAGACATTCCAGTGTAATCTTTGTGACAAAATATTTTATGCCTTACCTTCTTTAGTCTTGCATCTTCAGGAGGATCACGACATAGTAAATGTCAAGAAGGAAGTAAAAGATGATTGCAACGAAGAGCAAAAGGAAGAATCAGTCAGAGATATGATACTTCGCGAATTAAGAAACGAGTCTGCAAATTATACTAGTGGAAATAATAATGTATCCTTAGCAAACAATAAAATCGAACTGCAGAACGCACTATAAGTATAAATTGTAACGTTTAGATAACGGGTATAAAAGTAAGTCGTACAAGGTCTGAAGACGATTGCTAAAAATTATTCATAATAACGAAACGTGCCGTTGCTATAAGTCACTTTGTAGTATATATTAAACACAATTAAATACGACTGGCAACAAATAATTTATAAATTATCGATAAATGCATTCGATCATATCTGATCAAAAAGTTCTAAAATAAACTCGCCTCTCTTTCTCTCGAGAATAAACATATATCTGTATATTTTTTTAGCAATCATGTAAAATACAGGATTATCACACTCACCTCTACTCGACATACTCATATAATCACAAAGTAAATGATATTACTTTAAAAAGTATAATTAAGACCCTCGTGTAACTCCTCCGATAATAAATAGAACTTTTTCGATCAGATAGTAAAGATAACTTTTTAGCATTTTATTAAAGTAATGTAATCACGTCGTGAATTTTCTATGTTTTGTATTAGAAGAGAAATGTAACGTTAAGTTATCATGACATTTGCATTTGGCTGTATCATGTCTGCCCCGATGTATTGAAAAAAGCAATACACAGAGCTATCAGTCCTGCTGTAGCAATCTCTAATTAATTATTATTCTACCTTATTATCCTTTGTTATACGCGATTGAACTGGTTTATATATAGCGTTTATTTAAATACATTGATATATTTTTTTTCATATATGTATGTATAGTTACCATTCACATAAGCGTACTGCCTTCAATTGTATCTTAAATATAATCGCATAAAATCTCGGGGATAAACATGATACAATACAACTTTTAATGGCTGAAAAGTATCTGGAACTCGCTGTTTGTCTTACTTTTATGCGTACTATTAGAATTCGATACAATTATCGACAAATCTTACGGTGTATTAATCATTTGTAAGTCTGACTTTTGTAGGCCTGTGTAACACCGCACAATAGCTTACATAAAGAATTAGATCTCTTAACTATCTCCTTTGAAAAATAAATATCCATGAATAGTAACATTTCGTTTGTACATGTTATTTTTCTTTCTTTCTTTTTTTTTCTTTCTTTCTCTCTCTTTCTTTCTTTATCAAAGCTAAAATAAGAGTATTATATTTGTAATTTCTTGTGATCAGAGATCAGAGTTCGATCAGCACATAAATGAAAAGTTATATTTCGATAAGGAAACATCGATATTATTTTTAAAAACGATGTTGTACCGACGAAGCTCTCATCTCTCGAAAGCAAGACTTACGTTATTGTGGAACATGCAATTATTTTGCACTGTATACTTGTTAATACACATAGATATATAGTTTGTTCAATTTTTTATATACTTTAATGTATTTTACACCATTTGCTCCCTTTTCTATCTATCCTTCATCGTTTTGCACGTTATTATATATATATAGACGTTCGGTCATTCGTCAAATGATGTGTTAAATTATCCATCATTTTGGAACAAGTTACAGTTAAATCAGATCCATATAAATTATATTCCATTGTAAGAGTCTTATTTAAATAAAAATAAAAATTTGATTTCATCGATAGATGATTAAAATTCAGATTCTTAAGCTTTGATCCATTGTTCCACGTATTCGAGCGCGCCTTGAAGAATTCTCTTCTCCGTTACCCTTAACTGAATGGCTAACTTCTTAATTCGCGGCAACGTGGTCTCGAGCAATTGCAGATCTTCCTATAAAAAGAGAAAAAAGAGGAAACGCGTTAAAACGGAAAGAATTGCAATTTTTATGCCGCCACAGCGGTCGCCTCGTATTTCAAGCCGGTGTCTTATTTCACTTTCACCTTCAGAGTCGTCGGGTAATTAGCAATTAACAGCTGCAGCCTAGTAAGCAAAAATTTTTTGACATTCTCCTCGACAACAGTTTCCAGTGCGCAGTCCATGTGCTTCAAATCGTTAACGCGATCCGACTGGATCCAATGCACCAGTTCCTCTTTGCGCATACTGAATACTCTAAGAAACGCCAACAGCGTATCCGAGATCGGTTCCGTTCCTCGTTTCAATAGAAATTCCCCAACCGCTGGCAGATCTAACTTATTTAACAGTTCTACGCGTTCCTTTTGGAGAGGATCAGCTTTGCTGATCCCAAGTCGTAATTTGAAGCCATCCTGCAAGAACAAAAAGATAAATATTATTTACTTAATCTCTTGAGCAAGAAATAAATGCAAAATGTTTCTTTCTCTATGAGTAAATTGTTTGCTTATTAGTCGGTGAAATTGTCTCTATTATATTTATTCGTTATTTATGATAGAAATAATATGTTAATATAATTATGTTATTATTTCTTGTAATATAATATTATTTTAATTGATATAATTACGTTTACTGTAGACAAAACATAATAAATAAAGCCGTGAAAAGAAGCTAATACTTTGAGAAACCTAATACATAATAAAGAAATAATTTAAAAAGGCTATTCGTTAAAAAATTTGCCAATTATGGTACGGGCATATAGGACTTGCAACATGGTAGAACGACGATAATTAGGGTAATTTTGAACGATAGCAGACACGTACCTGTTCGTTATCCATATAAACAAATCCCGAGTGTACAAAGAAATCGGAATTCGTTCTGGGCCCGTAGCTAATAAATATTTGCTCTGCTTTCTTGAAATCTCTCAAAGCGTAGCATTCGCAGCAGTTTAACGTCGCATTGAAATCCGTGGTGATCTGAAACGATACCGGGCAATATAGGGAACTGTCCATATCGCTGCTACGTATCCGACTGTTGTCTTATTTTTGACAAAATGTATGACAATCTCAAGATTACGAATAAATCGAACCGCTATGTACAATAGGATATCTTTAATTGTTCAGTCTTAATAAATAATTAATAAAACCATTTAAGTTATCCGACAATATTCTCGTCCTCAGATTCGTCAATTTCTGAATTAATATTTGGATTAAGAGAAAGAATCGAATCTCTCAACGTGTAAACCTTTTTTCCATTTCAAAAAGATAAAACGATTACATTTTTTTATAATTAACAACGAAGCGGATATGATACATGTTTAACGAGATATAAAATTATGTGTATATACAATTTGTGTACGTGCATACATGCAGACGAAATAAGTAACGTATCTCTATGACGATAGTATAGGTTATGCTCGTATATCACGCGTCGAATCACCTATTCGATAATGTACTGAAAATATTAATAATAATGGGTATGTCACGTCTGGATACTTCCGTACGATAGTGTACACGTATAAAACACGAATAAATAAACTCACTTTGCTGCTCTCGTGATTGCACATGTCCCACATTGGGATCAAAGCGTGGATCATGAGTGTACCGTCCTTGCTGGGAATTATATTTTGCCTCGTCATTACCGTAGAAACTGCCCAGCTGTAACATTAAAATAGATTGAAAGAATTGTAAAATGAAGATTTTCTGCTCGAATATTACGATTTTTCTATTTCATCGTCCCGATATTCGTTAGAATTATTCCCGTCGCGTAAATCTGCATTCACTCGAAACGCAGAATTTCTAATGCGACAACCAATCGCGATCATATTTTCTACTTGCTTCTGGATTAACTTAAAACATGCGCGAGTTGTTTCATCCTTGAACAGGATAGCGATAAAGACTGTTTGAGCGTCGATGAACGTATTTCTTTGCTGTTTTTTTCTTTTCTTTTTGCTGTCGAGCAGCGTATAATTCACGTGGCCCACATAGCTGAAGTTTCTCGCGGCAGACCACGTGTTAAACGTTCTAACGAATACACACTCTACTTTTCGATGCCCCGTGTGTATTTTTGTATCATCATACGCGCTTTGTACAATTTCGTCCTTCTAAATCTCCCATAGACGCGTCACCTGTTCGTGCCATTTCTCTGTCGAACTATCGACGGTGTGTACAGATATATTGATAACTATCGTGACACCCTGTATATTCAGACATCGTATTAACCACGGAAGCGGTCCTCAGGCGCGTGCAAGTAACTTTCGCCTTCGTGAGAGGCACGCTAGGTGGCGAAGCCACGCACACGCAGCAGCTGTATCTACTTTTCGGGCAAGAACTTGACCCACAAATCCGGAAATGGAAGTAAAAGAAGATTCATCGCCATCGTTCTCGTCGTCCTCGTCACCGTCGTCGTCGTCGTCGTGGTTCCCGTCGACTTTCTCTCTCTCTGGGGAAACGCTGACTGCGAATCCGCTCAAATAAAAATACCGTTTACAAGGAGAAATATCGAACACCTTGTATGGAAGTGCTGAATCCGAGACAAAGCCTCGTAAAATGGTAAGGAAAGCGGGGAAAGAAAATTAAGGGGAGAGAGAAAGAGAGAGAAAAAGAATAGATCCAAACATTTAGTCGCTTTCTAAGGCGAGATACACGCGTTTACGCGAAACGTAAATTCGCCGGTTTAGATGTTTTTATGGATCCTCGAAGCGACCACGTCGTTTCTAGATCAATTTCTATCGTTACATCGAACTGACGGGAGAAAAATGAATTTTACTTTTACTGTTTTCTCTTTTAGAAACGAGGCGAAGAGTCGAAGAATGCTTGGCAAATGAACGATACTTGGAGATAAAACTTGGTGGTAAAAGAGCGAGAATGGAAGGTGGAATAAAAGCGCGGAGGAAAGCGGGTAATGGTGGAGGGGGAGAGGATGTAAACGGAAGTGACCTTGGGAGTTGTTGGACATTGAGACATGGCGTATACATAGAAAAATGATTAGGAGGGGCGTACCAAAGGACAAAACGTAGAATCGAAGTAAAAATTGGTAGAAAGTAATGGGAGAAATGAAGTGGTAAGGAAGATGTATACCTTATAACATATTCTAGGTCATTGCTTAAAATGGACGACTCTACAAATGTATCTCAAGTGCTTTAAGAAACATTTAATTTCAGTAACTTTAATTTTGTATACACAGAATGGGTCACAAAATTCTAACGTGTAGAGTAGCCTTAAGTTTTGTGTGGCAAGTATGTTTATGTAAAAATATGTAAAAATTTTGTGTAAAACTAAGCGAGAAGGAACATTTAGTGCGGAAGAACGAGTTAAATAGCACTGTAAGCTATTACATTGCCTGCTACTACGTTTTTGTCATAAATACAACTATCTAATTAATTAACCTGAAAAAGGCAAATCAAGATTCTCTTTCTTCTTCGAAACGTTCACGTAAAAAGATATTACGACACAAAAAAAAAAAAATCGATAATTGTAAAAAGGAATCAATATTTCGTTATAATATTTATTCGAGTACTCTGTTCTATTAAAAAATTTGGCACGCGTAAAGAAATATCAGAGTGGAATATAGAAAAGATGAATATTCCCTACGATGTTCCAAGCTTTTATATCTACACACATGCTATTTTCTCTCTTTTTTTTTTTTATTGGATTTTTCTCTTTTCGTTGACGATGTTCACGCCAACGCGATCGTACAGATGCTTTCTCGTTTAGACTTGTCTAGGTGGTCACAGTTGGACAAAAGTGGGCATTTTACGAGACAAATGAAAGCTCCGATCGCGTTGTCGAGATCGTTCTGCTTGTCGCGTGGCTATTAGATTACTTCCTCTTACGTAAAAGGAGGAAATCTGGCTCCAAAAGCGGATTTTACGATCAACAAATATGGTACGGATATATGGTGGCTGGCAAAGAGAAGTTTCTGCTCAAGATGTAATTTCACTCGTCATTGTCCAAAGAAACAAAACTATTTTTTCGCGATTTCTCTATCGTCTCGTCCCACTCGATCTCTCGCGTGCAGCCAATTCGATTTGCTAGTTTGTCTACGATGGATCAAGTACGCGACGAAACGTACGAAAGAGAAGTTACAGGAACGAAAGCAAAGCTACGAGAGAAAACCTACGAAAGAAAAGCCAGAGAAAGAGTACGAGAGAGAGAAAAAAAAAAAAAGAAACGCTGATCCGATGAAAAAGAAACTCATCATTGTCGCGAGAGAATTAACGTTCCTCGTGGTAGTAGCTTTTTTATTTCCACTACTTTAGCAGCGAGCACAATAAATAATGCATCGCGAATAGGTCACCAACGTAAAAGAAGGGTAATACGATTCAGCAAATCAGCTGGGAAACTGGAAGCGAGCAGACACGTTTACGTGATAATAGAAAATTATATATCCTGTGGAAAAAGAACGGGAAAAGGGAACGAACGCTCGCTTCTCGTGCGTACCGTACCGAGCAGATAATCCGTATGAAAGTTTCAGCCTCGTGTGAAAGTGCGCGCGGCTCCTCTCTCGTTTTACGACTCCGGAGCACACTCTTACCAGCCACGACACATCGTCTTCTTCGTCCAAATCCATCAACGAGATATCGCATTCATAATAAGTCGAAAATACCGAACAAACTTTTTACCCACGATGCTTCGTTTGCGAGAAAATCGAGTTTGAAAATTTGCCAAGTAAGTACTTGGACTTGGCTCGTTCAGAACGAAACGGAAGTAAAAAATGGACGGGAGGTTAAACTGCGTGTAAAAATAAGTAAAAAACATGGGATGCAATTTTATCGTAAGATGCTTAGTCTTCGAGAAAAATATATTTGAAAATGCGTGCGCTGAGCCAGTTTTTAATTGAACACGCTCCAACACGTATAACGCGTCAAGTTCGATTAACTTCGACGATTCGTGTTACGAGAACGATTATGCTCGAGGAAGATGTCTTGCAAACGAGAATGGGACAAAAGATAATGTCTGAAAATTTCTCGTGTCCTCAACCTCACCGCTCGGAGTTTCCACTCCTTGTTTCAACGTATTTCCCACAACTTTGGTAGCAAATCTGTTTCTCCATCTCCAATTTGTTTCCTCGAATCTTTTGGAAATTTTAGCTCGTTGTCTCTTTCCCATTGTCGGAGTTCGAACGTAGCACGCTGAATTATATAAATCTATTTTTTTTTGTTCCAATGTCTCGACGTATTAAAATCAGCGATTAAAGATATTACAATTATCGGAATTAACAACTATTTCATAAATGTCGATTAATTTACGTGCTGAAAGAATTCGCTTTGAAATCTCAATAAAAGAGATTTACTTCGCGGCAATTCGCTGTCTTTCATGTTTATTACTTATCAAATAAATCCAACTGGTTAAAGTATATCAAGCTGCACCGCCGTAATAGACATTGCGCAACTGTTAATGCCATCCACGATGGACGAGCAAGAAATTGACACTCTCTTCGGTGGGAATGCTCGTCGAGCATCGTACTGTTTTATGAGTACAAGTCTACTCGGAGAATATAAAACAGCGATAAATAACCTACCATAACGATGAGATCGATACACCAAACTTGATATTTACATTTCTCTACGTAACGTTAGATAATAGATAAACGTTAGACTGGCATTACCATCTACATGGAAATCTCACGTTATTTGAAAAATTACGACTTAAACGTTTACGAGAAATATATACGCGAGGAACGCTATAAATCAGGCGTGTAAAAGTTTTCCAGTGAAAAATGAAAACAGATTCTGAGAGGGAAAGATCGTATTTTGATTTTCGAATCCCCCATAAGATAAATAAATTATAAAATATAATATAGAACGAATATCGAAGTTACAATGTAATTACGTTGAATTGTTATACGACGATTGATTCTTTCTAACGATCCATAATTCACGAATTATTAATTAACACTTTACCGACCGCTAGCGATTCGATAGCATACTCACGTCCGACCGGCAGCTCAGGCGCAGATTCTCCTTGGCGCCGGCTCTGTTTCGGTTCAGACTCTCCAATACCATTCTTTTCGTTCATCGCGAACGGTAAGTTTCTCAAATTGGTATAAAACTGTGGGAGCTTACAAAGCAACGCAATTGACGCGACTGAGCAAGGTACCTTAGTACTAAATAACAAATTACTGCTTAAATAATGAGAAAGATCGTCGGCGACAAAAAGCCGATTAATAGGCTATCGATCGGTAAGGTGTTAAGTATGAAATAAATGTGTTTAATTTCGGCAAAATTGAGTTGAAATTTTAACGCGTTATAAATATCAGGATAGATACGATAGATTGCATTATCGATAATCGACGAGAAGAAATTTTTCTGAAACAAGCTCTAGAAGGATTAGAAAAAGAGAAAAGATCGAGAAAAAAGAAATTCAGAATAGAAGTGGTCAGCATACAGAAGTAAAATAGGAAGTAAACATTCTAATGGAACAACGCTATATACAAACACGTTATTCTATATATAGCTGGTTTTCATTAAGCAACGGAAATATTCACATGCATAAGACATTGCGTAAAACAATCGTGACATCGCTAAACGAGACAAAAAAAATTATTCAACGAATAAATTAATTTCAATCGATTTCAACGAATGTTCCTTTATCGTTTGTTATTCTAAGTTTGCTTGACCGTATCGTAGTTGAACTTCAAACAAGATTAATAATAAGACAATTACAAAGTACAGCTTGATTATAGAAATTAATTTGTAACTGTAGGTAAGTGATACGAAACGAACAATTAGTCAACGAAGAATAACGAACGAATAGCCTTCTCTCCATCTTTCTCTTCCCTTTTTTCCATAAAGAATATTCTTCTCTCGAATCTATCTTGCAAATTTCGCATTCAACTAAACAGCAAAGTTTAACATGGTCTAGTAACATCTGGATACGAACATGTTCTAAATACTCGTCTAAATAAACGAACTACCTATTTAGTGTAACTCGTAAGTACAAATTCTACAACGTTACCTACCGCGTAGTTTTGTATCCTCTGGTCCAAAGCAAATTCGTGGGACAAAAGAAATTTATTTATTAAATCAATGGTTACGCTCCAACGATTACGCCTACATACAGCTATTTGTCGACTGAATCTTCAATTTTGCGTGTGTTCATTGTGGCACGAATAAATGGAATGAATGAATTGGTCCAGCGAACGATTAGTTTAAAGTAAGAACGAACGATGTAAACGTCTGCGAACGTCGAGACAGGTAGACGAATAAAGGAGATTGTTTTTAGCGTTGCCAAGATGGCGCGCGTTCTATTGGCTTGGCAGCTAAGTGATCGTGGATTTTGTCCATACCACCTAGTGACAAAATCCGCAATCACTTAATTGCTAACCTAATACTTGCATACGAAATGTACAAATTTAGACAGAGGATTTCCATTGGCGAATAGAAAAGTTTCTAACGTAGAAGCGTTCGAATACTTTCGTCAGCCTGCGTAGTAGAACTACAAAATATATTTTTCCTATTAGGCTGTGACGTACCAGGGGAAATAGGTGCAAGATACGTTGAATAGGTTAAGTCGAAGTCGAGATCTGTGCGAAGTTTACTTTTGGCTTTAATTCTACTTTAGCGAGATTATAAGGACGTACGAAGATAAATTTTGCGCCAAGAACAGTATACGAGATGAGATAAGGTATTGCGACAAGACATAAATAATTAAATAAATAATCTTTCGCTCTTGGAAACTACAAAAACGCAGAAAATCTGCGACCTTTGCTCTGAATAATAATTGCAAATTAAATTAAATTGTATTTGATACAAGGACTATCGCTATTTTTTTAAGCTCGTAGTTCTAATTTCTGAACAACGTTCTAGAAATTATTCGATTATACGAGTTAGATGATTCAGCCTGTACGCGACGACCAATGAACGAAGAAGCGTCGCGTCGGTTAATTAAAAAGGAAAACGCGACAAAAGCGTAGCTAACGAGCGCGATGAAAGAGAGTGACGACGACGAAGACGACGAGGACGACGACAACGACGACGATGATGCTGAGAACAAAAGGAAACGAGAATAAAAGAAGAGTCACTGGTAGTTTCGCAATATCGTTGCTCGACTAGGATAGATAGAGATCGGGAGACGAGCTGAGCAGCGCGGCTTCTTGCAGTTCTTGCACATCGTGGGGATGGATGCACAGTCCACTGCACGTGGGAAGGTCGTGCTATGAATCGAAGATCGTGAGATCTTCACGGAGCGCACTTTCTATTAGAATTCACTCGACGGAGGTTTACCTCCGTATTGCACCGCGATCGCGAAATTGTCGCTATTTACGCTGACTATTTGTAATTCGTACATACAGCTTTATTTTCCAATGAAACGTATCTCTGTTCTCAGATTCTACGGTTTATCTGGCGAATGTATCAAACAATTTGTAGTCGTACGAAATATCCTACGAAATGAAATCTGATAATGGCTTAATTAATTAGTTGTTAAATTCTATATAATAAATATTTGTCGATATACATTACGTACATTTTATAACATTTAATCTGTATTTTCGTAAAATATACTTTCGTAAGCAGATACACAGACGGGGAATAGCAACCGAAGCAGCAAGACTGCTCGGATGTTCGAACAGTATTATGACTTTTTGTTTTCACATTTTATAGATCGTTGGAGCATTATTAGACTTATACTTGGTGTATTATATCCGAAAACACTAATACGTACGGATAGTGCGATAAAAGACATGTAAATAGATATAGGCGACTCGCTCGTAACGGACTATGGATCTAAAGCGTAAATAAATTATTATCATATTCTACGATCTTTGATTTCGAAGTATCAGTGAAAAAATTCGCGAACCAACAACGATAGCAAATAAATAGCAGCAAAACTTTGTACAATATTCTTTTTTACTTTCACTGGTAATTTATGCTTCTGAAGTTGCAACAAATTGGGAACGTCGCGCAGAAATCCGACTGTTCGTTTCAGCTGCCGCATTATCTATTATTATATTTAACATCTATGGTAGCGCGACGTTTAATTATGAAACAAATTAGCCTCTGCAAACAGAAGTAATGAATTTTTCCTGCCAGGCAAGATCCTACCAACAATAATGGAAATCTATTTAATTGCCGTATAATGGCGAATCAACAGAGAAGATACAGTACGCTCGTTATTCGACGTTTCGCCTGTTCAATTACCATGAAATATACTGTACCACTTAATTACTGAAAAATAAAGCCCGACGTACGTGTCTATTGCTTCATCTCCGTATCTCACCGATTCATTGTTCGATCTAGGAACATGAAAATCAACTTTTAACGTGCTTAATGCACGGCTTCTTAACACGGAAATTTTGTAAACAACGATCGTTGCACAACCGTCGCATAATTAACCCATACGAATTAATGAAATCGTTAATTGCATTTTCGTATTCCATAACGTACTGAGACGTGAGAAAGATTCTTCTTTATTATCTCCGCGTATACCTCGTATCTGATTAAATCGCCATCTTTTGGACGAAATACGAAAACTTTGATGGGATCGGAACTACCGCGCCAAATTACTCGTCACATCTATCAGATGGATTATTATCAACGATCGTTGCTCACGCGTGAACGCCACGTATCGTAGTTGCTTCGGAGAATTTCACAGCCAGTATTTTCATTTCGATTTGAGCGATAAGCTACGTCCGGAGAGGCGGCAAGAAACGACAGGGGGATGATTTACAGGCGTTACTGGACGAAGATCCATTAGCAGCGAACGTAAGAAGAATCGGTCGACCAATTAGGAATGACGCAAACGATAATTCGTAGAAAATTAGAAGAAATCAAAGAAACTTAAAAAAAGGGAAAGTGAATACCACAAACGCTGTGTCGACACAAAGACAGCGTGCTACGATCTTTAAGAAGACACAACAACTGGAAGCTTCGAAACCTGGATGAAATTTGAGAATATTTATCGGAAGCGATAGCAACGCGAGAAGTTTACATTTTTCTAATTTAATTTCCTGTTCGATTATAATTTCGTATCCGAAACGCTTCGCGCAATCCTCTTCCGCGTGAATAGCGCAGAAAAAGGCGCCGACTCTTCTCGATGCAACGAGTCTTCCGGAACTCGTGGTTGAGTCTATCGAAGCGTGTCTCGTAGATCGGTCGGAATTAGCTTTGCCATTAAAAAAGGCGGAAAAAGTCGCAGCTGAAGATCTTTGGAACAAAGTTCAGATAACTTCGTCCTTCCTGACGCTTTGAGGACTGTGCGCACTGACAACGTATAAATTTAACTGCCGCGTATTTTTGGAACGATTAAAAAGATTCAAAAAGTCGATCGAAAAGTTCGTGCCGATTTACATTTCGATTCGACGCACGTTTATGGAATTATATAGATGCCATTTTGTTGCATAACCTTCCTCCATCTATCGCGCGAGTCGAGCACTTCGTCCTTGCTAAACCTCGCGGATTTTTTGGCGAGAAACTTCTCAATATGATTTTTTGTGTCGATCAAAGGGATAAAAATCGGAAGGAACAGTTAGGAAATAGATGTATGTACATCTGTATTATACGAGCGAGGAATGAAAGAGAGAAAGATGAACGAATGTGCAATAAAATAAATTCATTCCTGTTTGAGATGTATTAGGTTGTCCGATTAAGTGTCTTTCTTTTACAGACACGTCTTTTACAACGATGCATCTTCATACAAACCTGAAACCTAATCTGTCGAACGTTGTGACCTTTATTTTGACAGAACAAAATGGATCATACGTAATTCGATAAAATAATATAAAACGGAAAATGTGCATCTATTATTTCCTAATAAAACGAAAGAAACTTTTGGAACGACCTAATACAAGAGAATAGAAAGCTGTTCGTTAATATTTCAAGTTATTACGTTATACATAAAATAGTTATTCTGTTCTAATAAATTTTGTATTTAATAAAACGTTATATATCTCAATACTACCTAATGACAAAATCCGCAATCACTTAGTTGCCAACCCAATAGTATTACTTTAACAGGAACTTTCCGAGCGACGTTCCACGAGTGAAATATTTCATTAAAAATCAACAAGCGTATTTAAAGATGTTTCTGGTAACGCTTTTCAGCGTGATTCGCTTGAAAATAATTTGCCCGATGGAAAGATACCAAGCAGAATTTACCGTTTCGTGAAATTCCTCAAAAATCGAAAGGAACTTACCGACCGACCCATATAATATCTAACATATCGACAACGTTTCGTATTATTCGAGTAACACAAAAACACATTCACAACGTTTCGTTTACAGCACACGTTGCCTCTTTTACTGTTTTATTTTACAGTACTTGACATTTCTATGGGACCGCGCGAAGGACGTAAGACGCGAGTTCGCAAAGTGTTAAAACGTAATTTTACTCAAGAAAATAATTCCTGCTATTGTTTGCCATTTCTCATTCCACGAGCGAACCACCTTTTTCGCCAGTTCGCACGCGTATACTCGTGTCCAATCGCTAATCTCTCTCGGTGACAGACGCATGTCCTGAACGCGACTCGCCGTCGCGACGATTCGTTTCCTTCCTTGAACCGTTTGCGCCCATCTTAGCGCTGTCCTTTCGCTAACAGCAGCTTCTCTCCGTGCACACTGCGAACGCGTCTTGTCGCTACATTTGCAACTTTGTAACTTCTAAGTAGCAGTTTCTTAAGTAAAATGATTGATTTCTAAGTAAAGTGGAAGAGAGCAGGAATTTCTCGCTTCTCGCGACGCCTGTTGAGCGCCGTGTAGATGGAGAAGAAGCAGTGTGTGCGAGAATGAAGCTTCCGAAACCGAAACCGAAACGAATCTCACGCGTCGCGTTAATCGATCGCCGCGGAAAATTCGATTCCTTGTTATTACGAAGGAACGAACCGCAGTTACTTTTTCCACGCACTTAACGCTGCTTGCGTCGTTTGGTACGCGGGGAAGGACGAGTTGTTGCCTCCGGTAACGTGGGTCAGCGATCGTCGCGATGAAATTCATCATCGTCGTGGCCGATCGCTGGCCGGGGAACAGGAGAGCGTCCCCGGCGAGCGTTTTAGTAGAAGACTGCTCTCGAGTTTCACCGACTTACTTAGGACCGAGCACGGAGAAAACCGGCGTCAGTCCGCGAGAACGATTTGCCGAGCGTGGAGGAGCGTGCCGCTTCGAAAGTAACGAAACGCTCGGCCGTAGGGATCCGACCGTAGAATAGAAAGAAAACGAAAGAGGAGAAGGATACGCAACACGAGACTAAATCCACCTAAAAGTGATTTTAACAACGTGCGCGAGATACCGTGTACCGTTGCACGGAAACGTTTGACGAAGATTCGCGAGAAATCCGTTAACGCATGTGCGTTCAGGTTGAAACGAGCGAAATTACGGGCAAAAAATATACGAAAAAGAGAGAAACATATTCTCAGATACGATAGCCGCTCGAACGAAGATTAATCGCTGAAAGATCTGGCACTCGTGTGTTTTTGTGTCGAAGCGATCAATAACCTGATAAAAATACGTGGGAAAGGAAGGGACAGATTTTTAGACACGACTTTATTTGTTTGTTCGTCGATGTGGTCTACTTTAGAACGAGCAAAACCGTGGTAAAAATACGTCGAAGAAAGAGAGAGAGAGAGAGAGAAGCGTATTTCCAAATATCGTGTTTCACATTAGAAGAAGCAAGATCGTGATAAAACGGAAGAACAAAGAGGTAAACACACTTGCAAATGCACAGTTCTCGACCAAAGATTCAAAATCGTAGGAAACTCCGACTACTCGCGACTACTGTAAGAACCGCGTTAAAACAACGAAAATCGTGGCGAGGAGAAAGAAACGTATTTCCAAGTGGAATAGAAAGTTGGTGGAACGTTCGGACGACAGGCTGCGAGGCTGCGTTCCGTCGTTTCTCATTCAACGTTTGAAAATAACGTTCGAAGATAAGGTTCGAAGATAAGGTTCGAAGAGAAAGATCGGAGAATCTGTAAAGAGAGGCGAAGACTCGCGAGAACAAAAGCGAATTAACCGCGAGCCGGTGGTAATTAGAAGCGTGGCAGGACTTCCTAGCGATTCTGCATGAACCCTGAGGATATACTCGGCCTGTGCAACAGGAAGAACGCGATTTTCGTTTTCCTGTGTATAGCGGCGATTTTCGTGCACCTGTTGACGGAGAAGGAGGAGGCGGCGAAAACGGAGGAGCCAAGCGGCCACATCGTGGACGAGCCAAGAGAGAACTGGTGCTTCAACGACCAGGAGCTGTTCGTGTTTCGATCGCACTGCAACGATGTGGAAAACATTCTATCTGCTCTTGTTGATGCTTTTCACGTTCGATTTCCCTCGCGATAGGCTCGTCGGAGCCGAGCGTGTTCGAACGAACGCCGAGCTCGTAACCCGAGACGATGATCAGAGCCATCGGGTAAGAAACGAAAGAGAAATTTCAGTTACATACGCTGCCGACGATTGGCAAATGTTTTTCAGTTCGGGTTCGTGTCTAACGCGCATTGACGCGTTTGGTGATTGGATTTTTCCTATTGTCCTGTTGTATATATCGTACCCTAAGGGATTCTGATTTCCTACGAGACACATAGAATGCGATCGAGTAACGCGTACAACCGATAATTATTTATCACGAAGGAAACGAGGAGAAAATATGGAATAAAATTTATTCGTTCGAGGTTTAGTTTTTCGAGAAAACGCGGACTTTGCAGATTTGCTCGAAACGTACGAACTTGGCTCTAGTTACCGACTAGACGCACTAGTAGACGAGTAAACGATCAGAAGAAGATTGTCCTAAGAGCGAAAATAGGTGAAAAAGGTGGAATAAGATGTTTCCGTTTCAAACAGTCAGCTGTTTCCGACGAGTATACTCGTCACGAAGAAACGGCAATATTTTCTGTTACGACGAGCTCCATCGGTAATAAAATTAAAAGATAAGACAGCCACGTTTGAATAGCCACGCGTACTCCGTGTTTGACGAGTATATTCGTCGTCACTAACTTGTATATTTATACGCATTTTAGGTACACGCTTTTCATAACGTTCAAAGAGGTTGCAACAGCTGACTAGTTAAGGTTTCGTTCGAAGATGATAGAGTTTGTTCTAGTCTAATGGTCGATCTAGTACACGCGTACGATAAATTTTCAAATTTATTTTTCTCGGAAACGAAGCGAATTGTATTCTACGTTTCCCATTGTATTCTATTTTTCACACGTAGAACGATGTTCTACCGTTTCACGAAGCAAATCACGCTCGAATAAAGAAAAATTAAAAACGTAGATTTACGTGCCAACGTCCGGACGAATAAAATTCTATCTACGAAAAATTACCTATTAATACATGCAACGTTCTTTACAAGGCACAACGCGTGGCACACTTGCGCAGGAACCTATCGTTGTTAACGTTATTCGTCTCTGTACCATGATGAAATAAATATGATAATAAAATTACCCTGGTAGTGGGAAATCTTTAATAGCCGCTATATGTATTTTACACGAATCCATTACATCGGTAATTAGTATTGTGAAATAATTTTGTCGAAATTTCGAATCTTCTCATTTACGTACAAACTCGACGTCATATTTCTATTACGAAATTAACGACATCGAGCGTTACATATTTTCCTGCCACTGTATATAAAAATTATTACAAGGAAGTAACAAATGTAAAAGCAATTCTCAATGAAAGCAATACTCTTGGGTTGAGTAATTGCTATACACAATTTTAGCCACCGTTCGAGAAGATAGTCAAAGATGATTCGATCCAACTATCTCGAACGACCCTCTAAAATTTGTTTAATCTTATCGTCGTACGCTCGTTTCCACGCGTAATCGAAACAAATAATTGATCTAGCAGTTCACTTGGTAGTCGTTTCATTTTTTCACAATCATTGTACAGAGTTTTGGCAATCTTTTAACGAGTTCGTAAAATTTCTAGCTTTTCGATAGGCTGCAAACATCCTAAGGATTCTAAGGATTCTCGTTCAAAGATTCTGGTAATTATCCCGTTATTTGCGTACTAGCCTTCTCGTTTATTGTTATCCTAATATAATCCTCAGATGCTTTTGACACCAACGAGTCTTTTTCGAATCGGAAATGTTCGATTAATCGACTCTTTCAACGCGATGTGACCGATTAATCGAGTCCGAGTCTGTTAAATTTCGTACCGTTTGGCAGCACTTTCGTACGAACAAAAAAATTCGACACGAAAGTGTAACGTGAAACCTGATAGAAGAACGCCTCGTTGGAAGATAAAGCTGCGTACGAATACTCGCGGTAAACAGTGTTATTTTGTTGCGCAGTGGTACAAGACACGTCGTTAAATACACGCCACGCGTCAACATCGAGTTTGTGTGCGAAAGCATCGAACGCTAGTATCCAACAATTTTCGCGAAACGGCCTGAAAGACAATCTCGAAACATCCTATTAATTCGAATCTTGATACTCGTTTCGTAATTTGATGAAAAGAAGGAAAGAGAGGAGGAGACGAAGAGAAGAAAACCGTGATCGATTCGTCGTGATCCACTGAACGTTCGTAACTAACAATCTTTCCAATCGTTTTCATTGTGTTAATCTCGTTCCAAAAATCCAACCACCGACGATGCTAATTTTACGGACACTTGTTCCCACTGTCCTCTTTCCTATCGGATCGTCAAATAGAAACAACGACAGCCACGTGTCGACAGAATATATTTCTTGCTGTGCCAGGCAATTTTAGTGATCGGTTTACGCGTGTCACGAGAGGAGACAGGTTGAAAATCGCCGCTGATCGCGTACGTATTCCAATTTCGTGTCATCCGACAAGGTGTTACGGCATCGAACTTAGATAACCACCAAAAAAATCGTAAGGCAGTGGGTTAACGAGGAAACTCGCAACAAGTTTCTCGTCGTTTCCTCGGCGGTATCCGACGGTGGCAAATGTCAAAACGCACGCACGTCGAGGTCGGCAAAACAAGAAAAGGAAAAAAAAAGAAAGAGAACTGGCCGCGCACAGTAGCACACGAACAAGTAGAGAAAGAGAAAGCTGGTACCGCGCACGGAAACTTCGAAACTTTGCAAACGCTTTATTTATTTGTTTACTATTCGCATATTACGCGTGTTTAAACCATCTTCGAACATTCGTCGCATTTTCTCAATTAGCTCTTCGTTGACTGATACCTCTTTCGAAGAACCGAATATTCTAATACCTCGACGTTCTATTCTCCGAGTATTCTGTCGTCCGAACAGAACGTTTACCAGTAACGGATGCTTTTTCCTGTTACAATCGCTATGATTCGGGGACCGTAGCAATTGTGCCCCAAATGGAAAAAAATATTGCGGTATGAGAATTGACAGATTAACCGATTTTGGATACAATGGAATAGCACTTATAAACGAGCAAAATATTTTTGCTTACCGATAAGTGTCATCGATGTATGTGAGAGAATCATTTTTTGATCGTCGGTAACCATTATCCATGAAAATTTTCTTCGTCACCGATATTGACCACTATTCGTTCCGTTACGAATAACGGTTATTGGTAAGGAAGAAAAAAAAAAAAAAAATACATCACAAATAATGGTTATGACCACGAACAATTTCATCGCAAACAATGGTCGTCGCTGACGGGAAAAGTTTCTCTCGCGGGATTATCCTTAAATATGAAGTTATCGACAATCAACAAAGATTCTCTCTTCGATAATGATTATCGGTAACTGGTAAGAACATTGTGATCACTTACAATGGCTATTCGTAGATAGTACTAGAATACTCGAAGATCGATACCTGTTGATCGTTCAATTTTTTGAAAAATTTCTTCGAAACTTGGTGACCACTAATATTTTCTCTTTAAATAAAAATCAAAATTAAAAAAATCAAACCTTTCTATCGATGACTTTCTTCGTAAAAATTTCACAAATAACTGTTATTTTTTACGTCTGTCTCGCATGTATCGAGAGACATAAATATCAAATGAAAATAACGAGTACACAGATAGCTTTCACGTCGAAAATTTATGCAGTCTAGCAGCTGAAAATATATGCGGTCTTTAGACGCTAAAACGAACTAACAATTTCCTTGGCCTCTATTCAAAGAATAAAATTTAATAGCAAAAAAGTGGCTGTCCTATTACCGCAACGCTATTTTACTTTTATTTATTGCTATTAGTTCGCATACGAGAGGCTCAGCTGTATATTTGTTTCGTTCGTTTCTGAACGTTACGCTGTCTCGTAGATCTGAGAAGAAAGATCCAAGAGGAAAAAGGAGGAGAAATCGCTAAGCGATCGTCGTCAGCGAATTAATTAATTGCTGCGATCAAACTGAGCGATGAAACTTTCACGATCGATTTGAGCTAGATCGAAACATCGCCGAGACGCGTTACAGATAGAGATACTTGGTTTTGCTTGTGAATGGTCGAGGTCGAAAAGCATGCGTCGGAAAGAATATATCGCGAACAAGGTAACGGAAATCTCTGTTCCACTTTTTCTCCTTTTTAATGTTATTTAATAAGAGCGATAAAGTCACGTCTGAAAGTAACGAGATTCACGCGACGCAGAAGGACGATACGCGCTGTAAACGTTACGACGTTACGAGTGAAAATCCACGCGAAATAATGGTCAGCGTCGTTCCTCGAGCGCGAGAACAGAATTTGCTTGTTTGCAAACCGAGAGAAAACCAGCGAACCGTTTCTACATCGAACGGCGACGTAATATTCTAAAATTTGTTGTTCCCCTTCTACAGTGACTTAATTTTTTTACGACTCCTACAACCGAATTTCATTGATTTTCTTACGAGAAGAAGATATTACGGTTGATCGATTCTTTTTCTCATTCCGGAAAAATCGAAACTGAGAATTATTTGGATATTCCAAAAAGTTGGTGCGTCCTTTTTAAATATATCGCTTTGTACTACTTTTTGGAATAGAGCTGGTGCGCGCGTATTTCGTTTCGTCGATCAGTTGCATTCTATCGTTCGTTTGAAAGGAAATAGAGGGAAATGGAAAATTAGTGCACATTTTTGCGTCGCTATTCGAAGCAGAATTTCAGGGTCATAGTTGCAACGCGATTGGCTCAGGGCCGATCAAGGTCGTAGGTAAAGAGAAAGCGGTTGCGTATCTTCGGTCGATACGAAGACGTTCGAATTGTTGGCCTCCATCTCGCAAAAATTTCGAACTCTCTTCATCTACCACGTTTTATCTCGCGTTTCAAATTACAGCGCGTGAGCGAAACCTTGCCGAAATATTGCGTTTCAATCTCATTCTCGTTTCAACGAACGGACATTTCTCGTGTCTGGGGAAAATCTCAACGCATAAAATAGAAATTACGTGAAATTACTACGCGTGCCAATCGGCTGTTCTTTCGTTTTGTCCGTTACCGTCTAAAAGCTTAAGAAACTTTCTAGCGATAAAAAGATTCCCGATAAATTTTTGATAATAGAAAAACGCAAAATGACTAGAAAATGACGTAAAAGGAGCAGGAAAGTTAAGCGTGAAATTACTAGCCTGAGTTTTCTAAATTTTGAGAAACGAATTGATCTCGGCTATTTCTTACGCTACTTTGCTTCTTTACCTTATCGACCTTAATTGAGCAATTAGCGATTATGGCTGTCGGATTCTCTGCAAAAATTATTTAGATATAAAAATAATTATTTAATTATCGCACTTATCCATATTCAAAAGTCTGCACTTCCGTTTAACCTTCAGTTGGTATTGCCGAGTTAGGCAATTAACAGATATCGTTGGATCACGGGTGACTATACTTTGTCAAAGTCAGTGCCCTCTCTTATTGTACGATCTCGTTAAATCTTGAAATTTGAATCGATCGATATCGGAGTATTTTGTTGCGATACTGTTTTATGTAACATGATCACCATCGATTGCTTGTATCGAGTAGAATACAGAATAAAACTAAACTTATATCCAGATATACGGATATATATTTTTGTGAATACAAATATATATACAAATACAAATACGAACCGTCGAGAAAATCGTCATCGTCTATCGTACTTTAGTATGTTTGTGTATTATATATTTATGCGTACATTTATTAGATATTTCGTATATTTTTGCATATCATGCGCGTTCTGCAGATTTCCCCATAATGTGCATTGCACATAAAACACTTACGCACGATAAAAAAGTAACGTCCGCGGTTTAAAGCTCACCTATGACCTAACGATATCGATCGAGATCGAGTCGTTCGTTCGAGTCCTTTTAGCAAACGAATAAGGCTGTTAATGCTCTTGCAAAATCTTTAGCGAGAAACTAAACCGAGAAGATCGCTCTTATCAACAGAGGGATTGTTTCACGTGTCTCTCACGCTTTAGAAATTTACCGACAATAGGAAAATACGATTGGATGAAAAATGAATCCGGAGAACGTAGCACAGTTAAACATACGGTGTAGCTACTCTTAACATTTGACTATATAGAGGCTGGAACAGGCAAACAACGCTAACCAAGTATCTTCTTTGTTTTTGACGATGGGATGTATTAAAGCATCTTTTGAAAGAACGTTCCATCTTTTTTAGCTTTCTGAAAATTACCAATACTTTTTAGTAGGAAAGTATGTATTTTCTTTCTATTACATTCTGTAGAAGATGAGAAGTTACATTTGGCAATTTCGGAATCGCTTCGGATGACTTTGAGCGACGGAAAAAGTATTAACTTTCAGTTTAAAAGTCCAATCAAAATTCAGAATGAAATTCAGTTTCGTATATATGAATGCATTTCCTTTTTTTTTTAAGTTTCGCTGGTAGAAGAAGAAACCTCTCAAAGAGCCTGTTATTTCAGCCTTTCGCGAACTCAAATAATTCACCGAAGCGTTTCTTAACGTTCGATTATTTTTAGAAGGAAACTCGAGGCCGACCGGAAGCCAGGGACGAAAACTCGGGAGGCGTGCTGGTGGGCAAGTGGCGGAACAACGGCGAGGCCTTGGAGCCGAAATGGCGAGACGGTGACACGGTTCCGTTGCTTCCATTTTCCCAATTTTCCCGCTTCTCCCGCGACAAAATCGACAACAGCGAAGAGGAAGACGACTACGATCGTCGTGCAGCGAAATATCGTCAGAACAACAGGCGAGGGACTTTTCTTCGTTCCAGGAACAGCCCTCGTTTACCGTACAGCGACTACGAAGACCGTGAACTAACGGAAAGCAGGCGCGGATACCGTGAACGAGAAGAGATCTTACCGCGGAAGAGAAATCGACCATGGACTGGCGAAAACGTGGCTACGTTCAAGGAAACGAGGAAGGAAGACCTAGACAGAGGCTTGGAAGAAGACAAGGAGATAACATCAGCGAGATATCAAGAGATATTTCAAGCACGACCGAACGACTACGAGCACGAATTCGACGACGAAGAGTATCTAAAGCCTCGACCGAGGAAAAGGAGGCCACCGCAGAACTACGAATTCGCTTTGGTTGAAAACGAAATGTTGCACGAAGGCAGAAGAGGAAACAATTCTGGAGCTTGGTCGAGAGTAAACGGTGAAGAAAATGCTGCGGAAGTAGCTAGCAAGGGCGTTGCTCTCTCACAGAACGCCATGGAATTGAAGTCGCTGTTGAAGATGCAACAAAAGGAAGGTCTGAGCTTGTCCGAGATTCTGCAGCAGAGGAATCTGACTCTCGATGATCTGTTGAAGGGCAAAGCTGACGTGATCAACGCTCTGAAGATGAGAGACGTCGACGAGAGCGAGGACTACGAGGAGTCTGCGAAGATGATGACCAACTCGTTTGTCAAACTTTCCACCACCAGGAAACCGCAATGGACGCTCGCTACGGAACCTGTAAAAACGAAGAATTCTCAGAAGGACGAAGAACTGGTAATCTCTATGATTCCGATGACTATCGAATCGCCAAAGAATCGGACAAACGCGAGAGCATCCTTGGACAAAATAAACAACGGCGAAACGTATTCAGAAGTAGGAAATGCAACGGCTGGCAAATCGTTTCTCGCTAATGTCGATCCGCCGCGAGTTAAGATTACGACATCGATGCCGTTGCCGGTTGCAACGAATTCCATGGATCTCTTGCAAGCCGACGACGCCACCGTGAAATCACCGGGTAGTGGTGAAATCAGAGCCGAGAGTTTAGACGAGGACGAAATCATGGAATTCTCCGATTTCACTGATTACAAGAAAGGACGGAGCGGCGTGTCTCCCGTTTGGCTGATGATGAAAGACGAGAATGTCAGCGGTCCTACCGAACTGGAAACTTCCAAGAGTCACCTCGAGGATAGAGGATCCACGTTGAGCATCGAGAAAATACTCAGCCCTACGGAACGTTCAAAATTGACGAACAATTTGTCTATGAGTACTGGAAACCAAGAGCAGCTTCTTGGTGATTCGACTAATATTAATAGAAGCGGAATACCCAAGGATGAAGACCAACGCGAGGCCATGGACCATTTTGAAGAGGACTATAACGCTTCTTCCGAGAAGGAATACCAGAATGACACGCCAGTGATATACTATGACCTGGAACAGAGCACTCAGATTAGTAATTTCACTGATGAGAACGATAGGAACATAATGCAGGAATTAGAGTCTGCGTTGGATGCAATGTCTCGTGATATCAATTCCACGTTAGAGAATTCACATCAAATTCTTTCAAAGAATCCACCCGCCAAGAAGGATGATAATGATAGTCTGAAAAACCATCAGGATAGAGATGCAACGGAGAAAAAGAGTTACGATGATATCGTGTCGGAAGTGGAGCCAGAAGCCCGGGCCGAGATCTTTGAATTGTTTGCTTCTGGGTCAGCAGGAAAGAGACTGGAGCGTCTTCTTAAATCGAGAAATATGAGTTTGGAGGAACTGATCGCGTTGAGACAGAGAGGATCTAGCAAGGTCCATTTGGCTCAAGTGTCGCGAATCAGAGCTCACAAATCTAACGATGAATATCGAATAAAAGATACGGATAATTTGAAAGCAACAAATTCTTTATCGCCTAAGGAGGACCTCCACGAAGGAAGAGCGATCGTAAATCATGACAACTACGATAGAGAAGTGGGTAATTATTTGTCAGGATCGACTGAAAATTCAAAAAGCATCGATTCATTGTCAAATTCAATGGATCTCCATCCTGAAGAGATCACGACCGAACGATCGATGCCTAATGCAGAACCAAAGACTAACAGCGAAGATGCAAAGCTTGTTGATGCTTCAAAGATGAAGAACGAGAACGAAGACAAGGAGAGGCATCGTACAGTGCAGATTGTTGATCTGTTGACAACTTTCGATTCTTTCCCATTCATGAAGGATATTGAGCGAGAATTTTCTGGTCAGTATAATAACGAAGACAAAAGAAAGTTGCTCGTACAGGAGAGCGACGTTGGCGTGATGTTCATCGACAACGACGCGGAAACGATACGCGTCAACGATACTTCAAACATCGTAGAATCTGGCTTCGTTAAGGAGATTGTAAAGCAGGAACCAAGTTCTATCAACGTTCAGACCGTGTACAGCAAAACTAGCAACATTCTCGGTGAAGATGAGAACAAGAGCGAGAAAGGAAAGACTCTTTCGAAGGTGAAACCGAGCATAATAGCTAGTGGTGCAATTCTTGGTGTAACTCTCGTAGTTTTCCTAGCGATATTTATTGTATGCAGGATCCGACAGAAACAGAAATATAGGTACAGCAACACGTTTTCTAGAGCGGTGTTTCAGGGTCCAGTAATGGCAGCCAGAAAATTATCAAATTCGAGCAGCTTAAGCACCGTGATGGTCAACGTGGTCGCCACGTCAACGGCGAGAAGGCCAGAGAAAAACGAAAACCAAGAACCTACAGGAGAGATGGATCCCAAGAGTGACATCGATAATGACTCGTTAGATGCTAACGACAGCTGGGAGACCATACCTGATTATATGAAATAAATTGACCTAAATGTATTTGTAATAGTCTTTAGAAAAATACAGAAAAAGAAAAAAATAATAACAGTATTTTCACATTTATGTTAAGTTAAAGCATACATATATTAAAAATCGGTTGTATACTTTAAATTTAGATACTCGATATGAAAAGCACAAACTACTGCACAGGATTAAGCATTAGTGTAATATTTTGTAATGTAATGTTTTTTATCTGATTTGTACACTGATTTTGTAGATGTGGGCGATTGTACATACGATTGTATAGAGCTTTTGATAATTATCCCAATAACCGATAAAATCTAACACAACATAAAAGATATAAGTTCGTGTAACTTTATATTACATAAGATCTTATTTTGGAACTTTTAATATCGGAAAACGTAGTAAATTTCTAGTATTGTAAGCTTATCTTTCAAATTTACGTATATAAAGAGTAAAACATATTTATTTATATAAACAACTCATAGGCGAAATAAATTGCATTTTATATAAAATACGAAAATATTAAAATCGTTGTTTTATTACTTACCAGTATTTTTCATAAGTAAAAACATCCCTGAGTATAGCAGATACAGCGTTATTGTTCTTTTGAAATAACTTATTAAAGTAGGCATACTGTCTTGCAATATTTCTGCATTGTTTCAAAGCAGCCTCTGCAACAAAAGTTATATTGAAACTTAGTAAAGTCGAATTTCAATAGAGAATGAAAAGATTGCTGCAATAAGGACGCTACTTTGCTTTTCAGTAATTTAAGTAAAGTAACAAAACCAACTCCAAATTAATTACGATAGAATCAGTTTTTGGAACTTTCTGTTACAAATTCATAGTCAACTAATACTACTTGTAATAACAAACATTTACACTTTGGATATATATCTTTCTTCCTCTTCCGATACAAAAATAGAATTTAATATTATTATTTATTTTTTGTTAGAGCTACCATCTTGTTGTTGTATATTCTTCGATTAGCAAAAAATTAAAAATTACAAAATTAAAATAGTAAAAGAAATCAAAATAGATACGTTTTTAATAAATTTCGACATTTACCTAATGTAGGGCTGCCTTTAAGTTCATTCATATCTGCAGCAGTCATGTATAGCACAGTTGTATAGGTCGTAGGAAGAATATCCAAATAAGGTTTCCATTTTGAATATTCTTTGTGTTTTTCAATGAGTAGGGCAATCGCAAGTGCTACTTGCGGCATAAGTTGTAGTAGAGGATCGTTTTGAAGAGCGACCAGCTCTGGAGCTGCATTATGAATACTGAAAATTAGTTCCCTAGGTATCCTTAAAATCAACTCGTTCTCAAGAAAATTACGTTCCGCTTTTAAGCCTAGGTCGTATCCTGGAAATTCAGCCACGCTTGCTCCGTATACGTTCGCGCCATTCTGTTTGAGCCAATTTATGAATCGTCCAATCCCCTGGGACCGTTTCGGCGACTCCGTCTTCATTTCCTCCAACTGTTTAACCTTCTCCAAAACCGTTGATATCTCCACGTAATTGTTCCATAGTTGCGTCTCACATACTGAATTAAAGCACACTATTTCAAAAAAGATAAGAATTACTCTTTGTGATAGACTGAATGCATTATCAAAAAATTATTATATGTGAGAGACTATTACAACCTCTAAACGAGAGGTTAAACGGGATACATATTTCATGAATCTTAGATTCTCAACGATATAAAATTCATAAAATAATTTTACATTTAATATTAAAATGTATTTGCTTATTTTTACAGTGATAACATAAATATGTAATGCGACTATCTAATAATTTTTCATCAACCGTATTACGCGAAAGCGCAGAAAATGACAGAATTGTAGGAAGAATAAATTGATATGTAAAAATAAGTTCATGAAAATCGTACTCACGAATAAATAGTCTTTGGCACAAGGCATTTATCACGTTTCTGTTCTCTAATTTCGTTAATTGCCTTTGATATAAAACGAGTTCTTCACTTGTGAATGATCCATCAGAGTTTCTTCTGTCCATGTTTGTACTATTTCACGGCACTTTCGTGACTTCTCCTCGCATTTAGATGCATTATAATGTGTAACGCGCGCCTACGACTGGCAAGAATAAACACTTTTCGTCGAAACGAAAATAGAACATTCGACGCTCTGCCTCCTCCGACTCGGGCGACATAACCTCGAAGCTGCAGAGGAGAGCTACTTTCGTTCTGTGTATACCACGAACTCCACTGCACTTTATTGATTTCAATTTCTGTCAGAGGTCACCTACTTTCGCAATTACGCCAAACTCCTTGTCTCAATCACATTTGAACACTCGTTCCTTTTTTTCCCTCCGAGATATATGCCCATGCAATTTTCCTGAATAAATTTAATATATGTTCAATAGGAAAATTAACCATATCGTTGCATTCATATAACAAAAAGTGACTATTCGATATGATGATTATATTATTTATATTGACATTTACGCGATATATCTTTTTAAACACGCATATGTTTACATTCCGAAAGTACACATATACGTATACTTATATATAAATTTAAGTATCTTCCTTATTTTTTGTACGTTTCCCCCAAAATTACATAATAAATTAGAGTGAAATAGTACATAAAGCATAAATAACACAAGTTTCGTTTTAGTATAAGATTTGTATTGTACAAAGTATGGAAATAAACAAATGATTTGAATATTAAGAATAAATTTATATTGCCTTTATATTTATAAAATTATTATTAAGGAGGATCCAAAAACATAGGTGAGATAATTATTTACAAACATAAAATAACGATTTAGTTCCTACTTTATCTTTCTATCTATATTTATAAATGTAGGCACATTATTCATAATAAAAGAATCACAAATGCTTAGTACATATACTATATGTAAGATAGCAAGAATGTTAAATTTTGTGAAGTCATTGAAAGATGGGCAATAGAAAGGAAATAATTAAATTTAATAGATAAACAAATTAAAATATGTGATAAATGAAACAAAAATTTGGAAAATGATTTAATTTGGAAAAAGATAAATATTACCAATAGTTTAACGTTTATTAATTTGATATAAAATTCTTTGTAATACTTGTATCAAGGCTAACAGCCACAATTATGTTTATCCTTATATTTAATTTTATAATATTCACACTTTATATTTAACGTAAAAAATATTTTCTTTTATATATTTAAGTCATTTACTAAGAATATATTTTTAGGGCCCCCTTAAAATTTATAAATTATTCGATTTGTGTACAACTAAAAATAACATAATAAAACAATAGAATTTTTCCGCTGCAAAGTAAGAGAACTAATTGTAAATTTTTTACAAAAGCAATCAAAATACGGACAGTAAGTATATAAGTTATTTAAGAACAACAAATTGGTGCAATTAATTAATATCAGTAATTGAAATATTTTATTTACTAATATCACTACTCGCGAAATAACATTTTTTATTACCTTAAAACTATATGTGCAACTTTTTGCATTAAAAATGTTTCTCATTTGTTTATTGTTATCTGAATATAAAATTTAATTTCCAACTTTAATTTTCAATTGCTATACATTTCGTAAATATTATCAGAAAAATAACAAATGAGAAAGAATGGGGATAGAAACATCTATATTAATCAGCAGAGAATTTAAATATCCTGGTTAGGAAATTCATCGTAATTGCGTAAATTGTACAGATAAATCACTACGTCTTTAGATTATATTTAATTACGCGTTATACAAAATTATATTATACATTCTACAACTTTGCCCATTAACTGCTTAATATTTCTTTGCAGCGGAAAACTCGTATCTTAAATATTAAAGATACACATACAATTACTATATAATTTAATAATATATACCGTTATTTATACAGCCTAACCTCTAAATAGAGCCTTATAGACAACATGATTTCCTCTTTTACTGCTACTTCATTAGAAACTTATCGAAATTCTTTTTATACCACGAAATTAAAACTACAATTTGTTTTGACTCAATGGATCGTGTATGTCATAAAAGTTCTACACGTTGTAAAAACCGAAAATAATACACTTTATCCCCTTCATAAATGTGCGCGATATTTTCATAAATCTTAGTCTCATATAATTATTTTAAACATTTATGATTCTCTTTCTCTATAATTCAGACAATTCTGTTCATCGTGGATACACATTACAGTATACCAAATAATTTGCGAGCATACATTCCAAGTACTGTAATCTACAAATATTGAGACTTTCATAATTTTTTTAATTATTTCCACAAGGATACCAGCCTCTCATGAATTTTTGCTTTGCAGCTAAAATAGCACGTGATGCATTTGTGGTCCCCTGTTTTTATCACTAAAGGATTCGAGAAGAATAATATTCATGGTTACTGTAGAGTGTATCAATACACTATTCAAGGGGAATTAAAGGCTACAAAACACATAGTATATTAATATTAAATTACTTTTGATCCAATGCGCAAGTATTGGAGTAAATTGTGCAGACATGAAGTCAAATTTACAAAATTTTTAATTTTCTCACATCAGGTATTTTTCTTTCCTTTTTAGTATATGTATTCATACACTTTATTTCATTTTCTTCTATTGTGTAGCAGTATCTGAAATGCTTTGTCGCCATGTAGCATGGAAAGGAATCTTCAAAATTTTAACCCTCGTTTTAGGCAAAGCAGTCAATAAAAGTTTTTGGAGTTGTGGTAATGGTAATATATCCACTTGAGGATTTGTTTCATTTGGTTCCTGTTTATCATCACCTGAAAAATAAAAGAAAATATATAGAATTAATTCTAAAACACATTCACATTTTTTTATATATAATATAAATGGGGATACACATATTTTAAAGGTACATACAAGTACCTTTTTGATTGTCATTTTCATCTTCGACATTCTCGATTAACTTTAGACAGGGTACCGGTTTTAGTACTGGTATCGCATCGCCAGTGATCTGTTTACTTATTATTAGATTACATTGATCAATAAATAATTCTGTAACCCTAAGTAACTCAAGTGTAACGCCCCATACGAAATGCGTCAAATTATTTGATAGTTCAGTAACACCTCCAAGCACCATATTGTTAGACGTTGCCGATTGAGATATGTACGTTGGTATAATTAACAGCCTTTTAATATTCTTGCAGTTTGCAAGACATTTGTCAAAGCCATTTTTAACATCAAAATTGACCAGTTCCATTTGACTTAAGTTTTGTAACTTAGATACACCTTCCAAAATGTCAAATGTACAACATGAGTCTTGACCCTTTTCCAACCTAAGACGTTCTAATTTTTGTAACTTTATTAAAACTGTAGTTCCAAATTTATCTGGAAAATCTGAGCATTCACCCAATTCTAGAGTTTCCAAATTAACTAATGCTTGTATTATATTAATTCCCTTCTTTCCAAGTTCTTTAACTGACGTCAAGCTCTGTAAAGTATAAATTTGGTTTAAATATTGAAAATATAATTAGAAGAAAGAAGAGTATAAAATTAAAGCAAAATATAGACAAAAGCAATTATACTTACCAACTGTGTCAGTTGCGTTAGTTGTTGTAGAGGTGTGAGGTCTTCTTTTAAAGACATACCACTGATTGCTTTAAGCCTTAATTCTTGGCAACGTTTAAGATTTCCAACTGACTCTAAATTTAGGGAGTCACACTTTATCGACATTGCACTCAATACTTCTAACTGAGGGCAACTTCTAATAACTTCTTCAACAACCATCACAGGACATTTACATAATTCTAGTTTGACAAGGCTAGTTACACGTGGTATTACTACTAAAAACTTCTCCCAAATGCTGTCAGATTCGCCTGCTACAAGCATTTTTCGAAGATCTAAATGTTGAGTACCATGCCTCTGTAATGTATCTGCTAAGCCATCCCAATCTGTTACTTGACTATTTTTCATTCGTACAGTTTTCCACAGAGAAGGATGCGCAGCCAAATCTCGCCACATTTTACACACTCTTGCAGCCCGAAGTAATTCTTGTACCTTAAGGTATTGAAATATGCGCAGCAATGCATGATAACCAGCACACACTGAATCCATAAAATGCTGCTGTTGTTCTTTCTCCTGCCGATTTTGTTTTCTTCTGAAAGTATTAAAATAAAAATATTTTTAGGTGATTTCTTTTAAAACAACTGGCCTATATAATAAGGGTATCGTTTCTTATATGTATGATGTTGGTTATAATTAAAAAAAAAAGAAACTTTACACTATTGATGAAATCTTTTATTTAATAAAAGAATATTATGATTTTTAAAGAGGCTTTTGAAGGACCAATGATTTACAATAATAATAATCGATAATTTTATACTAGCTATATTAAATGGAAAATAATTAATTGTAAATAAAAGCCTCTGAAAAACCTTTCAAAGGTCGAAAATTTATCGTTCTAAAATTGAATGGAGGTATAGTAACAAAAAAACAAACATAAATAGGAGGTGGAAATCATGAGGAACAAGGATTTTCGGACGTTTTTGGGAAAACGCACTAAGAGTTTTTTTGTGTTTCAGCTCGCACATGTCTTTATATCTGTAAATATAAAAAGTAAAAATGAATTAGATTTTTTCCACTGAAGCACTTATCAGTAGCTGTATTTGTAATTGTAGCATGAATGTAAATGATGTATTGTCCAATTTGCTGCATACATTTTTAGAAAAGGCTTTCAATTAAAACACAAACTTTTACTTTGATACTACAATTACATAATACCTGCAAGAACCAACGATATGTGATTGTTTTGTTCACTTTTCACGTGTCTCGAAAATTTGGCCGCATTTCTAAGAAGCTAAGGCAGTGTGCTTCGATCACAAGATAAAATCAAATTCATTTTCCACCTCGAACTTTTATATTTCCAAATATAATAAACGTCAGTATATATTGCATTTACAATACTATTTGTATAAATTTTATATTACATGAAAAAGATATGTAGTTACGTGCATTATTTTTTTATAGTTCTATAGAATCATTCTATAGAAGTAATTCTACAAAATTTATAAAAATATTCAAATAAATGAAATACTTTATATATATACATATACATGATATAAAATCATTGAAAAACACGTGTATCTTGTAAATACAATATGTACAAAGCAACTGCCAAAACCTCAAAAGAGAGTTGCCTTAACTTATTTGGAGAAAATATTTAAAAAAAGGAAGTAAAACAAATATATGTGTGTTTGAGAAACAAACACTTACTTGGTGCTTATTTTAACAGTACCCAAACTACTTGTCACAGAATGTTGTGTATCTACTTTTGTGTTAGATGTATTTGAATTCTTTACTATACTCTTCTTTTCAATTGTGTTACAATTTTCTGATTTCTTACTTTCTATTGCAAGATCTGTTGTACTAGATAAGTCATTTTGTGATATAGTTGCAGTCAATATATCAGTTCTATCATTACTAGTGCACGTTTCATTGGTTTTCTCCATTATGGAACCTGGTGGAAGTCCTATATGCGATGTATCTTTTGACATATCTTTATCAATTGATTTATCAAAAGCATCTTTTTCGACAAATTTTGTTGTTAAAGAAGTACGTGCTTTTGTGGATATAGAATTATCAACAGCGTTTGATATATCCGTAAGTGTACCATCCTGAAGTATAGGAGGTTTATCACCAATTTTATCAGGTTTCACAGTTATAGCTGGCTGAACAGCCATAGCATTATTTTTTGGTACAACAATATATCTCTTGCCCCCCATTAGAGCAATATTCTGGGCCGGTTTTGGTAAAATTCCATCATGACTTTGTAAAAATTCGTTTTCTGTTTGAGCAAACCAGCTGCTTTCTTTATTATCTGAATTTAAAGGAGAATGTGATGATGCAGAGGATGTTTTTGAAACTTTAGTAGCATTCCGCGATTGTGAATCTGCATTATCAGATTTGGGTATTCGTTGAAGCTTTGGAGGGCTTAGATTTACTTGATGTTTTGGTTTTGTATTTTGTGCACCTAGCATACTGATTGGTATCAGTGGAGGAGGTGTTAAAGATGGATTCGTTTGAGATTGATGAGATTCATTAGTATCCTGTTGGCAGTTCTACAACAAAATTAACACTGTTTATTTAACATATCATTACTGTCAGCCAACGTGCATTTCAAATTTTTTATTTAATTTATTAAAATATATTTAATAAAAACATAAGTAGGGTACTAAAAATAAATTTTTAAAATAATATATCAAAATATGTATGATATTTAAAAAAGGAATCTCAAAATTAGGAAACAAATTATACTGTTTACATATGATACTATAAAAGAATAATATTATTACGAAATATTAATATGAAAATTGTTTAATAAGTTAAAATAAATTTACAAAAATATATCTTTTGTTACAAAAAAAACCTACCTTGCAAACATAATTGTCACTTCCTGCAAACTCTATACCACCAACACACTCAGGATGATATAAACAGAGACACACACGACATTGTAAGCTTGGTATCAACCCCATACTGGTTGAGCATCTTATACTGCATGGTTCTTGAACTTTGGGCCTGTAAGATGTGCGTTGATTGGGGAAAGGGGTTAGGAATAAAACAAGTAATTTAAGTAAGGGATTTAGGGATCAAAAGGATAAAGGAGGACATACAGTTATGAAAAAAATAGAAGGAAAAGTTTGAACTATTTCAAAATAAAATTTTGAACTCTGTAATTACATATATTTACTATACAGCATGCACTTTAATCATCAATATGTGCTCTAATGTATTTTTTAATTTACAATGCAAAATGTAAAACTTTCTCTTTTAACATTTCTTCATTGAAGAAGAACATTTACTACAATTATTAAGGAAAGTTTTAGATAATTAGAATAATTAGAAAATATGAAATTTGATAATAAAACAAATGCATTAATTGTTCAATAATAATTACTATAAAAATTGTAATGGTGCAATTTTATATAAAATGTTGAATATATCTTTATACATTGTACATTATATATCTAATATATAATAAAATTCTAAGAAACTATTTTCATGAAAAAATTTAAAGGTGCACATGCTGTAAACTTTTCATTGGGCCTTTTTAAAGCATATTAAATATGATTATTATCACATTTAATTATTAAGCATTTAGGATACCCTTAAATATTGCAAACTAATTACAATTGAATACTATAATAAAATAATTAAAACATCAGGTACTCACGTTAATTGTCTTTTTGGTTTAGGAGGTGGTGGTTTTTCTACAGGTAGCTGACTTCTTCTTGTACTTGTTGTTCTTTGAGGTGGAAGTATCTCCCTTTCTTGAGAAGGTGACTTTATTTCTGCTATGCATATTTGAACAAAAATTTTTGTGAAAATAATAATTTATCTTAAAAATTATATGTAGAAACTTCTACTTATATATATTCTACTCATATTATACATATATATATATATATATATATATATATATATATATATTCCTCAGTGGAATAAATTACTAAATAAAACTGGAACATACAGTAGCGGACAAAAGTTTAAGACGAAATGGAAGAAATAAATAATTGATTTACTTTCCATAAAAAATATAAATACGGTGTTCTACTTTTGGTATTAACTAATTGTACATTTGTTTGTACACTTAGAAAAAAAATTTCATTTTGATATTTTGCTCAATAGCTAAGTTATAAAAAAGGAACGAAATCTGTATAATATTTCGTCGGTCAAAAGTTTAAGACTATACAAAAAATATTAATTTTTGGTTAAAAAATATACACAATTTTTGTTTAAATTCAATATTTTGTTCAATATCCGTTATTTCTTATCCCTTCGGTACATCTTCTTGGCATAGAATCTATTAATTTTTTATATTAATCTACCGTAATATTATTCCAGGCTGTTTCAATCGTAGAGTAAAGTTCATTTAAATTTTTCGGTTTATAACCTTGTACTGTCTTTTTTATGATGCTTCACAAATTCTCGATTGGGTTAATGTCTGGTGATTGCGACGGCCACGGCAGCACGGTGATATTTTCTTCTTGAAAAAACTGTTTCACAACCCGAGCCGTGTGCTTCGGATCATTATCATTTTGAAAAATAAAATCATCACTCATATTGTTGCGTGCAAAAGGTAACATTGTGTTCTTGAGTATGTCCTTGTATTGAAAACGGTCCATAATTCCATTGATACGACATATCGGACCAGGGCCGCTTCGAGAAAAACACGCCCACACCATAACGTTGCCACCACCATGTTTAAGAGTTTTTAAAACGCACTGTGTTTTCAAACTTTCGCCAATTCGACGTCTAACGTACCGTATCCCGTCAGAACAGACGCGATTGAATTTCGATTCGTCAGAAAACAATACCTTTTGCCAATCTTCACTTGTCCAATGCTTATGAGCTTTAGCAAATGCAAGTCGTCTTTTTCGATTCCTAGAACTCAGCAGTGGTTTCTTTTGGGGTTTTCGTCCTCTTAAGTTAAAGTCTTCTAATCTTCTCCTAACAGTTCTAGCACTAATTTGTGTATCGTTTTCATAGTTTATCTCCGCAGCAATATTATTTGCACTACGAAAACGATCCTTTTCGCTCAATCGATGAATCCGGCGATCCATTTTCGGTGTTGTTTTCCGTGGTCTTCCGTTTTTCGGTTGATCGCAATACATGCCTGTCTTTAAACATTTATACCAAGCTTGTTTACAAGCTGTTTCTGACCTGTTCACTATATTTGCTATTTCGGTGAAGGTTTTACTTTGCTTTCGCAGCCTTACGATTTGTTCCCTTTCGTTTTCAAGTAAATTCTTTGATTTACCCATAGTCTGTTCCTACTTAAATGAATTTTAAGCAATAAAAGGTACACTAAACAATGATTTTGACATTCCAGAATCAAAATGTTCAAAAACTGTACTCGTACTCACGTTTTACACAGATCGTCTTAAACTAATGTCCACTGTTTCCAAGTGCTAGGCGGTAACTAACTGTTGTAACTCCTACATTGTTTGTATTTAACAACTGACTGTCTGAGGTTACGAAGGTCAAACATACAGCTACGTTATTCCAAAGAGACAAACCGAATAGAAGAACAATATGCGTATAAGATGTTTGTAATCCGGTTTACAAATCATCGTCTTAAACTTTTGTCCGCTACTGTATAATTTAGAAGTTTCAAAATTTAACATAAATATTAAGCAAAAAATTTCAGATACCAAAGATAAATAAAGTTATCCTATATACGGTAATTAGAAGTGAAATGTGAATTTTTTACTTGATAAAGACATTAATTGCACAAAACAATTTCAGTAAAATAATGTAGTAATTATTTAACAAAATACAAATAAAAATTTCATATTGATATTAATGCATACTTATGTGTGGAGTTTTCTTTGCAGACACTTTCACCTTAAATCCTGTTGATGCAGCTTTTGGTGATTTGGTAGCAGCTTTTGTAGCCACTGGAGCAGGCACTGATGCAGGTTCTTCTATAACCTTTTTACCAGGTGTACCTCTCTTATACCCTATACTCTTTCTTGGTGGAGTAGCTGATATTCCAGGCCCCTATTTTCAAATTACAATTAACATTTTATACGATTTTAATAAATATAACGTATATTAAAATACATATAAAGCAAGTTATTTACCCTCATTCTTTTTGCGTCTCGAATAACCTCTTTATCCGGATCATCAAGACCAATTGGTTCTTTTAGGAAAGTAAAATTATCAATAGTTAACTCTTTTGTATTAACTGAAAAGAAACATATCATGTTACTATAATTATTACTTATATTATATTATTATTAGTATACAAAACTATACTTACGAAATTCTGCAACTTCTCTGAAACTTCTAACCTTTTTGCCCTTTGGTGTATAATAATAGATATCAGCCATTCTTTTAAGATTAGAATCATTACTTGCTCTGAATACCAATTCTCGTTTCCAACCATACTTAAAAGGCTCTTTGAATGCTGGATTTGATATATCACTTGGTACTTTTTGTTTCCCAGTACTTCCTGGACTAACTCCACGTAATAAATGATAACCTTTAGATTTTACTGATGTTGCTGGACTACTGGCTGCAGATGATGAATTTGTTGACTTAAGGGAAGTGTCATCTGTTTTTTGTACTTCTGTTTCTGATTCTACAGTATTTGGCATTCCAAGTGATTCTGTTTCTGATTTATCGGATTCCTTCTCCTTCTTTACTTTATCTACATCTAATACATGTTCACTATCATGCATTCTGTTATCATCCGAATCTTCATCATCTTTTTTTGGATCAAAATTCTTCCTTATACTATATCTAAACCGTTTTGCCAATTGTGCCTCTGCTACTTCAGCTTCAGCTACAATAAATTATATTAATGCCACCTAATTTTTTCATTATAAATTCTTTGTGTACATAATTGAATATTATTAACATAAATATGTTTGATTAAGATTTCAAATATATTTATTTAAAAATTAATTCAAATGATTACTTCTTAAAGAACATGCGTTTATAAAAATAATGATCTGTTCTAAGCATAACATCAATAGCTTACTACATAAATATTGTATGCTCATTTTTAGCAATTACAAGAAAATCTGTTTTAAAAATTCAATGGTATTTTATAATTAAATAAATACTTCTTGCAATATATTTATCTATACCAATAGCATTATAAAATTGGTTGTAACTGTGCATTGATCCCTTTCAAAAACATAAAATGACAAAAGTGGATCATGGTTGTTGAAACTATCTCTGTGTACATTAAATACCATAAATAAAAATTTTATTTTTAACAAATTTATGAAGTAGATATAAATGTATTTTTTATACAGCAAAAAGCAACAATCAAGAACTATCTGCTGCATATAAAAAACCAAATTTTAAAAAAGTGGACATATAATATTTGTGCAGTAAGTCATTGGCATAGTTTTTCACTCTCATGATATGACATTTGCTGGCAAGCATGTAGGCTTGCATCTTGAATAGACCATAACAATAATTACCAATCCCAATTAATTTCTTCAAAATATGACTTGCTGGCTCCACTTCGTTATCCCCTTGTATATCAAAACCATTGAATTCCATAGATTCCTCTGAGCTAAGATCGTCCAGTTCCGATAGCTTCCGTTTGCGTCCTTTTGTATTTAATGTTGAATCACTTTCAATGGTACTAGTTGAATTTGCCTTGAACTTACGTAGCTCTCTTCTAACATTGATTTCCATACCCTTTTTCGGCAAGTTCCTAATGTCGCCGTTCACGTCCTGCCCATCCATTTTAGAAGTATCCACTTTAACTTGCGTCTCTTGTAGATTCGGCACACTATCAGCTTCTAGGTTAGGATCCTCGCGCGCCCCATCGGCATTCCCGCCATTCACATTAATACCGTCCATTGTATGGCCCCTTTGGGACCAAACACCGATCTTATGTACTTTAACAACCTATGCGTGAAAAACGTTGATTTTCTGTTATTTGTCACTTCATAAAAGACTCCATCAAACGTTTTAAAATATAAGCAATTGTACTACAGTCCCCTCGCGTCTGGATACAGCAATCCCGCGCTCATCTGACTGCGAGTGCGCATAACATACGCGCAGACACCACTACGCGCTATTTACACAACCGCCAGGATTTTTCTTGATACGATTTCCAGCAGTTCCTCATTACGCTAGCACATCACACTCATACTCCGAATTGATCCAAGAAACTTTTACTGCAGCAAAAATTATTTAATTTCCGTAAATACGGTTTGAACTGGCTCGAATGAAAAACGACAAAATCCTTGAACAGACACGAAGCGTCCATAAAACACACAACCGGAAATGGCCGAAAAAAATATGCAGAAGGCGAATTTACAATGCGCATAATTTTCAATGTGGTGTCTTATGAATAATTCTAAATTATTTATAATTGAAATTACTTTGATAACAGAATTATGACATAAAATTTATTTAAGTAACGAATCATTTCGTAACTTATATAGTTCGGTATTTTACGTATGATGTACATAAGAATGACTCGTGAATTATTTAATATTTATATGTTTGATTTAATATTAATAAATAATGTACGAGTACTTTTGTTATCACCTTTATTTGTGTATATATATATAAAATATATATAAAATGTAACATGTTAAAAACCGTTTAGTTTTAGAACATACCGGTGATATGTTAGTTGAACCATGACCAAATTATTTCTTGTGGGGACACATATATCATACCTTACAAATACGGCTTCACACCATACCAAAATAAAGAAGATAGTGAGGATCTGTGGCACAAAGTGAAGACACTTTTGTAATTCACAGATTTCTATCATTTGTTTCCTTTTTTTCATTGCTAACTAACGAAAACATTGCTCCACAATGTTATCAATCTAAGGAAAATTTACACCTTCCGCTATTATATATACAAGGTAAGCATAGAAGTGGCATTTTTTTATCTTGTGACTGATTAAAAGACGACGTATTCCAAATTTCTTCTACAGCTACCAATTTACTCTTGATAATCAAATCTTCTTAGTAATGAGATGAAGATTTTAAATCTTAATATATATTTCATTAAAATTTGTTATCAGTAAAATAGTAAACAAAATATGTACAAGATAAACTTATTTAAAAAAAGTAAATATTGTACAGTATATTCGAATTAATTTTTAAATAATATATATTTGTTATCTTATAGATACTTATCAATTATATATGAAGTTAGCATATAGAAATTAATAGATATAATAGATATGTATTGTTATTTATATATAATTATGCAATTATAATTAAATAGTATAATAGATTAGATGATTTTATATCTTTAATATTATTTAATAATTTAATAGGATAGTTCAATTAAAATTTATTACATAACAATTTTTTAATACTGTTACAATTTTCTAAACTATATTATATATCATATTTATTATTATTCATTGTTAGAAACAAACATATCCTTCAAATGGAGCGTGTTTTGAAAGCTGTACCAGCGGATTTAAGAGTAAAAATGGAGGCACTTGTGCATGATTTAACTTTGGCATTAGAAGAAAGCAATAATAGTGCAAATGTAAGACGTAGATGGGGTATTAGGAGAAGGGCCCGTTCCACGGGCAATATTCGTAAGTATAAAGCAATAAAAACATAAAACAACAAAATTTGTTTTCTATGAAATTATTTGAATACTTCGTGAGTTAATATGTTATGTAAATGTATCTCAAATAAAGACTAAAATAAGTTCAAGCGCATATATTCTAATCACATGTCTATGAAATCAGTTCCAGTCTACTTCTACAAGGCAGACAGAAGATTGTTATCAAGATTGTGTTTATAGAAACCATATTTCATTGCTCAAAGAAGTCAAATTTTATAAATCTTTGAAAAGTAATTTTTAACACTTGAAAAACAATTAAAGAATTTGGAAAATAATCTTTAAATAATTATTTTTTATTTCAGCATCACTTCATATGAATAAACAATCAGATGACAGTTCATCTTCTATTTGTGACATCCATATTCCAAAAACTAATACTGTCTCTAAATATCAATCTGATAGTGATGAAACTAATCAAACAAAAAGATTTGCACGTTTTTCTAATTCAAATAATGCTAGTAACATTGAAAGTGATTCAGTTAATGAGAATTTTGTACCTAGAGTAAATCCACGACGTAAACGAAAATTTAAAAGAATGGCTATTGATTCTGAGTCTAATCCTTCAACTTCTCAGACTGTTGCAATGTCAGCAACACTTGCAAATAAAAAGAGAATTCTTCGAAGTGATTGTAAAAGTAGATATGGAACAATATGGTAATATATATCATAACAATATAAGAAAATATTATACAATAATAAGAGATTACATTTAGTATTACAGATTATTAATTAATTCCAAAATAATTTTTTATTGTAGGTGTGGGAAACGTAAGAGGTCTTGTAGAGAACGATCTACAGATTGTGATATGAGATCACTAAAACCAAATAGAAATACAAAATCAAAAAATCACATCAAAATGCAAACTGAAGATGGGATTGATTGCTCAAGAATATCTAGTTCAAGTATTTCATCTAGTGATTCAGAAACTGGACTTATCACAAATGATGAAGATCGTGAAGGTATTAACTGATTGATATATGTAACAGAAACTATAATTAATTGATTACTTTATCTTTAGGAGATGATGAACAGTCTGATTGGATTGGTGAACCAAGTTGGTGGGATGATGGAGAAAGTACTAATGAAGATAAAGTTAATACTGACTTATCATTCCAAATGATAATACATGGAAATTTTGAACATACAACACTTGAAACAAGGAAAACATATAGGAAAAGAATTCAAAGAATTCGGGAAGGTCTCAGCGGAAGAGAAATCCGCGCTGGTCGTCGGCATGTTGATAATAAACCTGGATATTCGATTATTACATCAGCCAATGAGAAAGTTTCTAGATTTTTACAAGATCCTACACAAAACGAGCTTAGATTACATCCTATGCGACAGCCTGAGCGAGAAAAACTTCGTCGGCTTGCAAATTTGTATAGTTTAAGTTTAAAAGGAGATTTAGGTTGTCCAATCTTGTATAAAACTCGACATACTACACAAGCTATTTGCGTAGATCAAGTATCATTTAATCGATTTTCTGGTTACAAGAGATTGAGGAGAACTCCTCCAAATTCACCTAATTCAGAATTAATAATGCGTAATCAAGAACACCAAATTTCTAGTACAAGTTTTGATTCACAAATCATAAGCCCTATGTCAAATTTAGATTCGCTGCAAGCATTACCACAATTTTCTCATTTCAAATGGGATTCAAATAGTATGGATATTGAAATTCATGGGAAAACAAAATTACATGATTTTGATCATTCAAAATCAAGTTAAAGTAAACAATATTGTTTGTTAATTTGTTTCTTAAAATAAATTATTTATGCATATATATATATATGGTGCTTTCATCTATTACTTTTTTAATATATAAAATTATTAAATATTCAATATTTGTTACATTGTTCTCAACTGTGATTAGAATTATTTAAATATACATATTTCTTAAATATTTTTATCCAGATTGATAACAAATTAATATACATATTTATAAATCTATCAATCATTTCATATTTAATATTGTTTATAATACATATGTATTTATATGAAAATTTATTTGTAGCGTTACACATAATATATATCTCATTAATTATTATTATAAAACATTATTTATTTTACAAACTCTAAGCCTAATTCTTTGATATCTTCTTACCAATTTTTTAATAACAATCCTATTTATCAATAATCAATAAACAAAGGTAATAAAATATTAAAGATAATTAATTTACATACTTTATTGATACAACATTCAAGACTTTTTACCCTCGCTTAATTTTTTCTGAGCAGCAAGTACATTTTCATTAGCAAGCATTTGAAATTCTTCGAAACGTTGTGACATCCTTTGGTTCATCTTCAAATATTTTTCCATGCAGTTCAGAGCACAAGTTTCTTCCTTTGCTTGGACATCTCGTGTAGTAAACTCATTTATACAGTCAATAAAACAAGTTTCTATCAATCTATTATAGGATGCCACAAAATCTCGAACCTGAAATATTATAAAAGTTCCAATAATTTAAATTTTTATTCTTTACAATTTATTTTTATTTTCACATAATGAAATTTATAATCCTTTATCTTCACATCAACGAATATCAACACGTTTATCATCTATTTATATAAGATTAATTCGGTTCTTTTATGGAATAATGCATGATACAACAACAAATACATACAGATTTAATTTGTTCAGGATCCACATTTGTAGGAATTTGCATTGCCATTGTAATGATCTGATTTTGTTAAAATATATTTACGTAAATAAATTATCGATACACCACAAAGAATTAAAAGACCTTCGATATAAATTAAAGGTTAGATTTCAACTTTTCTTGCCAAGCACGTGTATGCTGGAAATATGTATGTACACTGGTTATACATCATGTGTTAAATGTCGAACTTAATCTTCCGAAAGTTTTTCATAGGCTGTAAAGGTATACGATCCTAAAACTATCAAATCCAAATGTCAGTCGCACGTTCTAAAACTCGACTTTCCAAATTTTAATTCATATATTTTTTGGAACACATTATAAAGTTTTCTTTGTGAATACAAATTAATTCTACGGAAACGAAGTATAAATTAACATTTCAGGTAATAGAAAAATTTAAAATATGTGCAGATTACACAAGTAATAAGAATAGGAATTACTCAATACTTATTTAATTAATTGTTTAATATTTGTATAATTATTTTTTAAGTATTAATATGTACATGGCATTAATGGTAAAAATATTGAAAAAATATTAATATAAATTAGTAAATAATCAGTTAAATAAAAGTAAACATAAAAATTATTTATTATTATAGAGTAAAATTTATCAATGAAACTGCGCAAAGAACCAAGTTCTAGAAAATGAGCAGATGTTTCATGTCAGCGGTTGATGGTAGTATTGAGTCAAAGTAAACTTGGCCTTTGTTTTGGATGTATCGAGAGTCTTATATTTGAAAGGTAAGACGACCATTATATTTTTTATATATTATTTGTATAACAATCTCTATATTATTAGTAATTAATTTATCTATTACAATAATACAAAATAAATTTGTATGCATATTTGTCGGCATAAAAGAAATCAAAATTCAAATTCAATGCACATATGAAAAAGGAATGTAATAAATTGCAATAAATATTTGTAATTAATTACTTTTATTGGGATATGTAAATATTTTTGTACAATTTTTATATAAAATCAATTTCTGCATATTATATAATATCAATATTATTAATATTATATGAATATTATTATATTTACATACGTGCATGATATTTGATCTATAATTTAGAAAATATTTCTTTAAAAAATACATACATATTTTTCCACCCAATCTTTCATCGTATTTTATTGAGTATTGTATCGCTGGTGTAGTAACGGTGCAAAAATAGTTGACAAACGAGGGTTCGTAAAAGCAACAGAAAGCTTAAATACGTTACGTTATATGAATGCATTCTAACATTTTGAATGCAGTTCAAACAAAATTAACAAGATTCACATTTTCAATTTAAAGTATGTTATTATAATCATAGCATTATTCGTATTGTGCTAAATTCTAGTTAAACTTTGCAAAGTTACGAAATGTTACCCACAAAATTCTTTTCTTTTTTGTTAGTCGTAAATCATAATGCTTTATTGATGCTGTTAATATTGTATTTCATGAGCTTTGTAACGGCAATGTTATATCCATCACAGATTAGTTGATAAAATACTAAGTAAGTAAATAATTATAGGTTTTACTACTTTTACAATGTACTTTTATTCCAGTAATCAAATTTGTGATTACTATACTACCATAAGAAAATTGCTGTCCCAACGAACGCTGCATTCTATAGATGGCGCAATGTTTTTCATTTTCATTTATTCCATGTAATTTAAATAATTTTATTTCATTCACATTTATTTATATGTATTTATATACGTGCGTGTTATACACCTAAATAATTCTTATAATTTTTAATATTTAATTACATACAGAAATAATTTATCGTTTATATGAAATTGCTTTTAATTGTCACCTTTTTTATTCATATTAACTATCAATACTTTACAAGCTAAAATATTATTATAATTATATTGTTTCAGAAAACTGGATGAAAGCACAGGAACGAAAACTCGATTGGTACAAAATTTCGAAAGATGTCACGTGATAATCGAAATGTTTCTTCAATCGGTAAATCTCTGAATTTCGTAACCAATAAAAGATTATGTCCGATAACGTCGCAACAAACTTCATCTACGAAAATGCTCACGAAGAACAAAAGGAGAGGAAAATGGACGAATAGCTCTACCGCAAAATATCAACATACGATAAATATTCCTGTCCAAGATGAAATTATAAAGATAAAAGAAGTTGAATCCAAAGAATATACGGAGTCCATCGATAACAAAAGCTATGAAGATATAATTGACGACGATCCAATTACTATGTTGCGTAAGGAAATACAAGATTGGAAAATTAATGAACTATTAACATCTAGAGCTGAAGAAAGGCTTACTGGAACTCCAAGTGAACAACGTAGTTACAATTATAGTACGTTATGAGTTAACTCATCATAAAATGCTTATAAAATATTTTATTTCGCATATTTATAATTAATCACCATCGCATTTTCATTATTCATAGTTACTTCCGGAGAAACCACAAAGAGGCAACAAAGTCCTAACAACGTTTCCAAGGTTTCTACAACGCGTGTTGATTTCTCAGCAGCTACGTGAGTATTATATACTTTCATGCACGTTTACTTATGCTATTTATACATCTCTGATATTAATGCAGATTCGCAAAATTTGCATAATTCTGAATCGAAAAAATTAATACATTCCATAAATTGGAATCGCAAATCAGACTATATGAATTGCACTTTCGTTGTGGGATATGCATAATGCTTCTTCGTCGTTATTTTCGTAACACGTGTTTCGTATTTACATGAAAGTGCAAAATGTTTACTTTATGTTATGTGTTATGTGTATTTGTTTAAGTATAAATTACCAGTTGCATGTTTTATCATGGTGTTGTGACAATTAGAGTGTATGAGCGAGGTAAGTAGGAGAGAAATTTATATTTTTCTATTATTACTATTTGAAAAATAGTTTTTCGTTACTAACGTATTTTAATAATGGTTCCTGATAAGATATACGTTTTCTTTATGCTCGATAAGACGTGACCAAGCTGATTGTTATGCGTCGAAGAGTCAAGAAATAAGCTCGAGAGTGCGTATCTTACGTAAGTAACTGTAAATGAAGAACGATGGGAGAAACACGATTGTGTGTCTTCACGATGCATATGTACACGCGAGAAAGACTACGTCATTCTGGAATTTTCGAAAGTTTCGTCTAACCGGTTTCTGGTTGCGTACACAGTAAGACCCGTTTAGTACTCGTCGGTGCTTGCATCAAGATGAACTTCACAGTTCATATAGCATTTAACGTAATTAGCTGTTTATTTTTGTCCATATAGATTCTAGATAAATATGTACAATGACGTGACGTTTTGAATGAAACTAATGGAAAAGATAGGAAACACTTCAACCTAATTACAACTTATAACAATTATTAGCTATTTTTTTAAGAATATACTCGTTTTATATGTATATATGTATGTGGATGAATCATATTTAGATATGTGGTAGAAGATAATAGAGATTTATGACTCATTAAATTATGTAGATAATTTTACAAACGAGAAAATATTTTTCGGAACGTCAATTTTAACTTTCGCGCGCTTTTAGCGCAGTTCGTTGCAGCGAACGGTTAACGTATACACAGATACGGAGTATGTGGTTATCGGGAGGCCGTTGTAATTCTTTGGTAGTACCGTCACGAATGAAAAATGATAATGAGCATAGTGCTGTAGGTTAGTGAGAACAATAGCCACTTACGCTAATCAACGGAGGTGCATGCCGCGCGCGTTCGGTAGTAAAAATATTTTCGACGATAGCTCGTGCTACGAATGAGGAACGCCGAGACATTGCCGAATTTGTCCCCGACCATGAAGTCGTTCCTTCGTCGTGACTGAATTTTTGATCTTTAAGCATACGTGCACGCTTGTCATTTTGCCGATACCATGCTCGTGCGTATCGAGAAAGGATTTTACTTCGTCGAGTCACGAGTCCCGAGGACATTCGTCTTGAATACTTTCAAATGCATCATTCCCTATCGCGTTAATAATGGAAACGAAAAATAAAACGATACGAGAGGATTCAAGGTCTGCGAGGAAACGAGACTTCAAGTACGGCCAGCTCATCCAGATAATGATGTAGGTTAGGTTCCCAGCGGTATATATCGCAAAAATCAACATTCTTCGTGTAGCCGAGGTTCGCAAAAAGCGTAAACCGGTTTGCCTCGTAAATGGCACACGACCGTGCGAACGGGAGACAGACACGAGGAGAAAGAGCGAGTAAGAATAAAGGACAAGCAAAGGAAGGAAATCTCTTAGTCGCGATTTACAGTAAAGTGATATTTCGTCAATACACTCGAAAAATATTTGAACATTTACTATAACAAATTTTTAAGTCCGTACTGCATATATTACATACATTTATATGTATGTATCTTGAAATTTCATCGGCACTATAATGAGAATGGAGTGTCATGATTATATTGGCAAAATTTGAAATCAGTCTGATCATGTTTATAGGAATTATAAGATATTTATCGCAAACACATATTTACTAAATAAGATATAACAGGACTGCCCGTCTTAAACATAGTATAATAAGTATCAAACATGGTCCCAGTAAATATTGAAGCTTATTAATATAATTGATAATTGGCTGTTTAAGTATTTTTGTGATTTCTGCGAAGTATATATTTATATTAAATATCTTCTAATTTCTACATCTTTTTTTTTTTTTTTTTTTTTTTTTAGATCTGTTTCAAATTTTATCAATATACGTAATCATGATAGTAGTCGAATCTCGTGACAATCCTAATGAAATTGCAAAATGTTTCATACAACACACGTAATATACTCATAAAAGGTATCCATAAGTGTTTGAACACTTTTATGAGCCTGTGTATTTTTCTCGGGAATATATTCGAAAAAGGAAACGAATTATTTCGTAAATTACTACGACTCGACTCGTTTCGTTACAATTATTTCACACTCGAAGCATATCTCCGAGGATACATTATCTTTGTATCGGATTACAGTTGTAAAATAACTCCCAATGCCAGTTATTTTTCATCGTAATGAACCCACGCTAAGTCCATTATATACTTTACCGCGTAGCCGATTCATCACACGGCCTTAACAGTAATAGAACGATGTGTTTCTGATTCGTCAGCCACGTTTTTTTACGTAACGCTACGCGCAACGCTGCACGTGACGTCAGCTTGTACTCTCAATGTTGTCTACCAGTCAGCATCGTCGGCGGACATGAAATTCTTGTGGAGAAAGCATGCTTGAGCGCAGCCCAGATCCACGATGACTGTAAACGCAAGGTCAATGTCCTAACAAGCAAAAAAATAAAAAAATATGTATTTCTGCTCTCCGTCGAATCGACACGAAGATAATTCCTCCGTTGAACAAACAAAACGAGCGAGACGATTTTATTACAATTAGAGTTACGAGAGTAAACGTTGGCACGCGTTAATCAACTTCATAGGACACAGTTTTTTCTACGTAACACCGGCGAGTGACGTCAGAGCGTGCAGTGTGTCTGCTAAACCAACGTCGTCGACAGACACGGAAATCTTACGGAGAAAGCATGATTGAGCGTAACCTAAATCCCGAACGGCAAGGTCAATGTACGACGAAAGAAAAAACTACTAACCATAGACATATACATAAGAAATATAGTCCACAGGTGCCTTATGAACAGCGTAGCCCTTGTTGAAAGAACATAAAGAGGTTTAAGGTTTCTCTTTCTCTTTCTAAGATATTTGTCTCTAACAGATAAAAAAGAAAAGAGAAACCTTGTTATTTACCTCTATTTCTTATTTAGCAAAGCTCATTTTTTCAAGACGGAATCCGAGGTCTATACTTCTAACGTCTATGTTATTAACGTACAACGTCACTAATAGAAACCGACTGGCAGAATTCTATGGTAAAATCATTTTCTTTATTTTATTCTCTTCCTACCATTTTCCTATCGTTCGAATTTATCGTATCGCAAACGGACGATCACAAATTTTCATAAAACTTTTCTTTTTTATAGAATGAATGTTACATTGCGCCACTATATGGTACGACGTTGTTATAATGTTAGAGTAAAGCAGTTGAGCAGCACGTTTTTTACGTAACGCTACGCGTAACGCCAAGGCGTGACGTCAGCACACTCGGCGTCGCGCCAGCCAGCAACGACGCCGGGCGCGGAATTCTTGCGAAGAAAGCACTAACCGAGAGAAGCCGAGTATAACCGAACGAGACGACACGGCATAGTTGCACGAGGCGGCAACGCTGCGAGCGTCTGCTAGGTTCAAGGGTACGGAGTGGAGGTTGCTCCGCTCCGCTCGTCCCTAAGCCCGACACGACCGGGAGCTTGTCCCGAGAAACAGTTGGCCGCATGTCCGCTTTCATCCAACGGGAAACTTCTCGAAAGATGCGCGTAAAAAGCTTGTACGTTACTTATATACTTACTCGTGTATTCGGAGAAATTCCCTGTTACACTGAAATGCGGACAAAGTTAAATGCTCCTAGTATTTGATGAATACGCTGCGTGACCGATTATTCATGGTGGAATTTAAAACTGACTCAATCGTTCAGAGTCATCGTCTCCTCCATTTATTTCTGTCTCTTTTAAATTCCCGTTTTCTTAGTTTCGAGACACGTCTGTGTAGTCTCGAAATAAATTACGTGTCTTCAAAGTTTCATTTCAACAACCTTTAAAATGAAAGGAGATGGAGCATTTTTAAAAACCGCTACTTGGCCATGCTGTGATTGTCATTTACTTACTGTAATTACTACATTGAGTAGTACTTTGCAATTGTAAGTACATGACTGTTTGTATTTTGGGTTCGGAACCGTCTTTCGATTAAAAATTAAAAATATTTATTTCTTGAGTCATGTCAACCCATTAATACGAAGAAACGATATGTATGCACATGCTTGCAATACATTCATTGATTAGGTATTTCAAGATACAATTTTCGCACCACTTTTGAGAACATAAATGAACATACGAAACACAGTGTAATAATCGAGGTATTTAGCAGAGTCATTGAATAGCCACGCAAGAGGATCGCGGTTAGTAACGAGGCTATTTTGCCGCGATAGCTGTGATCTTCTTCGAGACATAGAATCCGCTGGCAAGGATCCCAGCGAGTGAATAAAAACAGAAAGGAGAGAGTCATCGAGTCGACTGTGTCCTGCTGCTGGTTGACCTCGGCCCTGGCGTCGAGATCGACGGGAAACGGATTTACAACTCTGACATTCGCACTCGCACCGCGCACCAGCCGTGTGCTGTCCTAGTGGGACTCACAGAAGCCGAGTCATTGTTATGTCTGTCGTGAAAATGAGAGCAAAAGATGAAAATGGAGTGGAATTCAGCTACGATTTCACTTTAAATATTATGTTTCTGGGCGGGTGTTACGATTAAAAGAAACGGATGTAGCTTTGACTATGTTCCTTAACACCATTACGATACACCTGGTTATTGTATTATATAGTCACTAATGGTAGTGTCAAATTTTATCTCCATAATTCTTAATGAAATTTGATAATATATTTCTGAGAGGAAGTTACGATTAAAAGGAACAGATGTAACTTCAATCGCTGCTTTACTAACATTATAACAGTTTGATTATTGTATTACATTGTCACTACGTCGCTACTGGTAATTGTAATTCTTTTAGTTGACAATAAAATTCATATGTATACTTTGTAATTGAATATAAAAGGTAAACGTACTTGTCATAGATTTCATCTTTCGTTCAAGGTGCCTAATAAGTGCCTCACGTAACACAAAATTCTACTCTTCGTAGGAGCAAAACCTATATGTCAAATCTACGATTTCAGAACATTATACCAAACTATCTTCTCACAGACAGTAAAAGAGTTTCATCTGCCATTCTGCTTACGAAGAACTCCGCAAGGGCAACAAACGGTTTAACGAAAAAAACCCGTACACAATAGACATTTAACTTCTTAAAACCATGCAAGAAACATTTGTCTACGATCTTTCTCCATCCTCTGTCCTCTGCGTATATCTGAACAACACAGTCTAAAGCCATCCCTCATTTAATGCATACATCAATCTCTACACTGCACCGAATTTTTACCGTGAGGCAACGGTTTCATTTTTCTCAATTATATAGAGAACTGGGAAAACGCAAAAATTTCCAGGCGAGGCTAGAAAAATCGCGTCCTTTGTCCGCGATTCATATTATACATTGCGCATTCACTGGATAACATCTGCTTAATCGCACAATGGACCTACGGGTACGTTCCGTTGGGTCCTTTATTATAGCGTCTCAAAGAGTAGGACGAAAAGGGCCTGAAAAGGGTCTCACCCTCCCGAAATCTTTAAGACGGTTTCAACATCTGCTCTGGCAGCTTATACGTGTATATATACGTATAAAGAGAAAAAGGAGTTTGCACGTGTCCTTTCAGGAAGGGATCTCGGTGGCGTTCATTGTGATCGACGCGCAAAACGGGAAGCGACAATTGACATCTGTCTCGCGTTATGCAGGATTTCTGGGTCGAACTATTTTTGAAACGGCGTATGACAGGGTTGCCTTGCGTGCATGCTCGCCCTGGCATAAACATGTTTCCTGCCGATTCAGGCTACGCTAAATAGAAATAGATAATGTATTCGGTCCGTTCTCCACGAGACGCGTATTATTGGATCGTGCGTGAGTCTCGAAATAACGCTTTTTTCTATTTCGAAAAACTTTCTGACGCCGGAAATATCGGGAACGCGAAGCGTATGGAGTTGCATCCATTGTTTCTAATTTTAAGCTTGTTT